>NC_090401.1:10723265-10918265 GCF_036365525.1 Heterodontus francisci
GATTTTGACCCAGCGACAGTGAAGGAACGGCGATATAGTTCCAAGTCAGGATGGTGTGTGACTTGGAGGGGAACTTGCAGGTGGTGGTGTTCCCATGTATTTGCTGACCTTGTCCTTCTAGTTGGTAGAGGTCGCGGGTTTGGAAGGTGCTGTCTAAGGAGACTTGGTGCATTTCTGCAGTGCATCTTGTAGATGATACACACTGCTGCTACTGTGCATCGGTGGTGGAGGGAGTGAATGTTTGTAAATGGTGTGCCAATCAAGCGGGCTGCTTTGTTCTGGATGGTGTCAAGCTTCTTGAGTGTTGTTGGAGCTGCACCCATCCAGGCAAGTGGAGAGTATTCCATCACACTCCTGACTTGTGCCTTGTAGATGGTGGACAGGCTTTGGGGAGTCAGGAGGTGAGTTACTCACCTCTGGATTCCTAGCCTCTGACCTGCTCTTGTAGCCACGGTATTTATATGGCTACTCCAGTTCATTTTCTGGTCAATGGTAACCCCTAGGATGTTGATAATGGGGGATTCAAAGATGGTAATGCCGTTGAATGTCAAGGGGAGATGGTTAGATTCTCTCTTGTTGGAGATGGTCATTGCCTGGCACTTGTGTGGCTCGAATGTTACTTGCCACTTATCAGCTCAAGCTTGGATATTGTCCAGGTCTTGCTGCATTTCTACACGGACTGCTTCAGAACCTGAGGAGTCGCGAATGGTGCTGATCATTGTGCAATCATCAGTGAACATCCCCACTTCTGACCTTATGATTGAAGGAAGATCATTGATGAAGCAGCTGAAGATGGTTGGGCCTAGGACACGTTAAAGCATTGGCTATCCCATTGTTTTTCCTGCAATCTGGGTAATCCCTAGGTGGTAGGGCTGTAAAAACAGTCTCCATCAAAATAGTCTTGCATTCTAGGTTTTGAATTTCTCCAAAAATGTTAGAGTGTGGTGGTCAGTATAGACTACGGTCTCTCTATATCCATTTTGGACATAAACCCCAAAGTACAGAGTCCCAGAGTTTCCTTCTCCACAGTGGAGTATCTCTTTTGATGTCTGTTTAAATTTTTTGAGAAATACCCAACTTGTCTCTCAATGCCTGACTCAACATCTTTGAGCAGGACGGCACCCACCCCTCGGCCATTCGCATCAGCTCCCACTTTAAATTGTTATGACCAGGTAAGAAAGGTGCATAGGGGTCTTTATCAGCCTTCACCTGGTCTTATTGTAATCGGATTTGATTTTAAACACCGTGTTTTTAGCTCCCCCTTGGTGAATCTTTGTTCACTGCTTTCCAATTATAAGGCAAATAAATGAGCACAAACAGTCCTTCTTAGGTTTAAAGAAGAAAAGTGAAATTTATTAAAACATAAACTTGAACTCTAATTTGGTTAATGCCTACGGATACACGTCGCGCCCCATGCTAGCATGCTTACACAATACGCACATGCAAATAGAGACAGAAAAGAGCAGAAGAAAAAATAAAGTAGAGAGGTTTGAGGCAATATCAGAAGAGCTTCTTGTTACTGTGCTTCAAGCTCACTGTAGTCCTTTTGTAGGCAGTTCTTGCTTGTAGGTAATTATTGCTTTTCGTTGGGGCCCAGTATTCTTCTTGAACCTTGTTCCCTGTAGGAGACTTTTCTCTCTTGGGTTCATGACTTCAATGGTTTCCAAAGCTGGTGAGAATGAGATGAGAGCAGACAGGAGAGAAATTTTCTCAGTCCAGGAGCAAAGAGCTTTCTGAGTTCCAATTCTCAGTGGGAAGTTCAAATTCAAAAGCACCAACAGCCAGTTAGTCATGTGACTAAACTGGTCTGACCAAGTCTGTTTGTGTATTCGGCCATCTTAGCAGTTAACCTGAATGCTAGCCTTTCCACCTTCAATGTCTGGTAGACAAAAGTCCATTGTGTATTAAATTCGAGCAGGGGTGGCCCCTTTGTCCTTTCCAAGTACTTTCTGTTACTATGCAAATATCTTTCCAGTCAAGGGTCTGGTGTTTTTTTTTAAAAGCAAGTTATTTCTTTACTCCAGTAACAGTTAAAAGAAATCAATCTTCATGTGGCGGAATTAATGTGTCTCATTCTTGGTAGGTGGAGGCCTGCATGACACCTCCACACCCAGGGGACTGAAATGCGATTTGAAAAAAAAGGCTCATTTCATTAAAAGGTTTGAGAGAAATATAAGATATCGAAAGAAAATCCATGTATTGCTCTCATTCATTTCAATTCATTCATAACACTTAAAGCTGATTAAAATTGTTTTTTTCTGGGTGCCACGGCTGCTTAATTTCCCCTTTTTGGCATCCCAGTAACCATGTGCTTCTTTGGGGAAGCTGTTCTTCGGTTTGCCCATTGCCATGACCGCCAAGGGTTTTGTTCCTGTTGAGGTCATTTTATTTTCTAGGAGAGTTAGTAGTGGGCGGGTCTATCCTGAATTCTTTTTCAGTGCTTTGCTAAGTCATGCAAAGGCTTTTGCCTTCAGAGGACGGGTGATTACCTTTTCCTCTGACTGTGGGGGAGGATTCTTTGTTAATCTCCCCTTTGTTCTTTGGGACTCTCCTATCTGCAGGTATGATTGCAGACTTGACTGCATGCTCCTGTGGCACTTCGACTAGGTGAGGCATCACTCTCACAGTTTCTGTGCCCTGTCGAGGTCTCTCTTTGTCTCTGCAGGTTCCTGTAAATGCTGTTAACTGCATTTACATAGGAGGATGTGGGGTCTAACTTTTTCAGGGTTGGCTGACCAGACAGCAGGGGTTTACATCCGGGATTCGTCCCAGACTTCTTTTAACCCCACCCTCTTGGTCACTTTTTCCCCTTCTCTTTCTAAACTTTTGCCAGCTGTCTGCCAGCCTGTCCCCTTTTATTCTTGGCAGGGGTCCCTTACGGTTCACAAGCCCTCTGCTGGAGGGTCCTCCTAACACCGGTACAGGACTTAGGGGTGCAGGTTTCCTCTCAACCTGGCACATGTGGCAACTCTTGTAGTACTGCACCACATCTTTGTGGAGATTTGGCCAGTCAAACTGCTGTCTAATGCGGGCTTCAGTATTTTGTATACTGGCAGATAGAGCCACTGTAGTCTCGTGGGCCCTTAGAGTCATAGAGGTATACAGCACAGAAACAGGCCCTTCAGCCGATAGTGTCCATGCCGGCCATTAAGCGCCTATCCATCCGAATCCCATTTTCCAGCACTTCGCCCTTAGCCTTGTATGCTATGGCATTTCAAGTGCTCATCTAAATACTTCTTAAATATTGTGAGGGTTCCTGTCTCTACCACCCCTTCAGGCAGTGCGTTCCAGATTCCAACCACCCTCTGGGTGAAAATTTTTTTCCTCAAATCCCCTCTAAACCTCCTTCCCCTTACCTTAAATCTATGCCCCCTGGTTATTGACACTTCCGCTAAGGGAAAAAGTTTCTTCCTATCTACCCTATCTATGCCCCTCATAATTTTTCATACCTCAATCATATCTCCCCTCAGCCTTCTTTGCTCTAAGGAAAACAACCCTAGCCTATCCAGTCTTTCTTCATAGTTGAAATACTCCAGCCCAGGCAACATCCTGGTGAATCTCCTCTGCATCCTCTCCAGTGCAATCACATCCTTCCTATAGTGTGGCGACCAGAGCTGTACACAGTACTGCAGCTGTGGCCTAACTAGCATTTTATACAGCTCCATCATAACCTCCCTGCTCTTATATTTTATGTCTCAGCTAATAAAGGCAAGTATCCCATATGCCTTCCGAACCACCTTATCTACCTTTGCTGCTGCCTTCAGTGATCTATGGACAAGTACACCAATGTCCCTCTGTACTTTCTAGGATCCTACCATCCATTGTATATTCCCTTGCCTTGTTAGTCTTCCCAAAATGCATCACCTCACACTTAGAACATAAGAACTAGGAGCAGGATTAGGCAATTCAGCCCCTTAAGCCTGCTCCGCCATTCAATACGATCATGGCTGATCTCATCTCGGCCTCAACTCCACTTTCCTGCCCGTTCTCCATAACCCTTCAACCCTTTACTAATTAAAAATCTGTCTATCTCCTCCTTAAATTTACTCAATGTCCCATCATCCACTGAAGTCTGGGGTAGTGAATTCCACAGACTCACGACCCTTTGAGGGAAGTAATTTCTGCTCATCTCTGTTTTAAATCTGCTACCCCCTATCCTAATACTATGACCTCTCATTCTAGATTGCCCCACAAGAGGAAACATTCTCTCTATGTCTACTTTGTCAATCCCCTTAATCATCTTCTATACCTCAATTAGATCAGGAATAAATTCTATTTGTCACTGCTCCGCCCATCTTACCCAGCCCATCTATATCATCCTGTAATCTAAGGCTTTCCTCCTCACTATTTACAACACCACCAATTTTCGTGTCATCTGTGAACTTACTGATCATGGCTCCTACATTCATGTCTAAATCATTAATGCACACTACAAACAGCAAGGGTCCCAGCACCGATCCCTGCGGTACACTACTGGTCACAGGCTTCCTTCTCAATATTTCTCTCCGGTACCTCTGTGGCTGGTGAACTACTAACTGGTGAACTACTTTCCACTCCTTGCCCTCAGGTCTGTGAGGAAAATTCCATTTCCTCATCAGTACCTCATTCTTTAAATAGTAGCAGTCAGGGACTCCCTCTGCTTCACTTTCAGACTGGGCAGCCTGTGCTAACTCTTGAGATACTGGGTCGGCTCGCTGAGCCTCACCTCGGGAAAATCCATTTAATTCATTCCCTGGGTCTCCTAACTTTCCAAAGAAAGTCTCAGACAGGCAGACCTCATGGTCATTTGCCTGCAGTGCTAATGCAGTCTCCTCTGGGGGAGCTGGTTTGATCATGGCCTGATCCACTACACATTCAGGGACTCTGCGGGGGACCATCTCCGGCCACTGCCCTGTCTCTCTAACCTCCTGTGGTCTTTCTTTCACTACTGGGGGGGGGGGGGGTTACCACCTTCACCCCTGTCAGATCATTACCTAGGAACAGATCAACTCTGTCCACAAGCAAACTAGGGACAATCCCTACAGTTACTGGTCCCAAAACTAGGACGCACTCCAGGTGCACCCGGTATACAGTTATAGACATACACTGCCCTCCAATACCATTCACCGCCATTCTGGTGTTCACTGCACACACCGGGGGAAAGGTCAGGCCTTTTCCAGTAAAAGGATCTAGTGGCCACTGTGTCACTGAGAATCACTATGGGCTTGCTTGGCCCACTCGAGGGGTATGGGGTTACTTTCCCTTCGGACACAAAACCATCAGGAATCCTATTAACTTTTCCTGCACTGGCAGTAGTAATCGTCCTGGGTTGCACTCTTACTACAGTTAAAGCCACAGTTTGTCCTGTGCTTACCATCAGGGTCCTGTCTTCACTGAGCGGGTGTGCCCTGATTAATCCTACCAGTTTTCCCTTTAGTTTTCAGCAGTCAGCTTTTAAATGCCCTGCCTTATTACAGTGGAAGCACACAGGTCTCGGGTCTCAATCTTCTTCCTTCTTGGCTGGAGGAGGGCCCCCTGTATCTCCTGCTTTCCTTTCTCTCCCAGGACTGCCTTGGCGGACATCATCTTCACACCCTTTGCCCTTTTCAGATTTGTGGGGGTGATTAGGAAAGGTTTTCCCTTTGGAAACCGACTTATAAATTAAAGCAAATTCATCGGCCAGAACAGCTGCTTGCCGGGCTCCCTGAAACCGCTGCTCCTCTACATGGGTCTTTATTGAGAGTGGGAGAAAGTTTTTAAATTCCTCTAACAGGATTACCTCTCTGAGAGTTTCATAACTGAGCTGTATTTTAAGAGCCCTCAGCCACTGGTCAAAATCCAGCTGCTTACTTCTTTCAAACTCCATATAAGTTTGATTAGCTTGCTTTTTGAAGGTTCTAAACCTTTGGCTTTGGGTACTAATTCATATGTCCCGAGGATAGCATTTTTGGTCAGTTCATAATTTGATGAACTCTCATCTGGCAATAAGGAATAAACCTCATGGGCTTTTCCAGTTAGCTTGCTTTGTATTAAAAGAGACCAGGTCTCAGCTGGCCATTTTAGCTGCCGTGCCAGTTTCTCAAAAGATACTAAGAAAGCTTCCACATCTTCCTCATTGAATTTTGGAATTAATTGAGCTAGGTTTTGCAATTTTGTACCCAGCCCTGAATTCTGCTCCTCCATATTGGCCATGCTTTCACTGGGGTTACTCTGTCGCCTCCTAGTTAACTCAAGCCGCCTTAGCTCTCTTTCTTCGTATTCTTTCTCTCTCTCTCCTGCCTCTTTCTTTCTCCTGTCTTTCTGTTTCTTCGCATTCCTTCTGAAAGACTCTCTCTTTCCCCTTCTCCTGCCTCTTTCTGTCTTTCCTCTAATTCAAGTTTCCTTTGTTCCAATTGTATCTTTGCTAGAAAATACCCTGTCTGTATCTACTTCTAACACTGGTTGGCCACTAGCCTTAGGAGTTCAGACCTCCTAGCCTTGCCACGTACAGTGATCCCACACTGCTCAGTCATTTTACTCAACTCCTCCATAGACAGTACTTTTAACTTATCCCAAGTTTCTTCACCCTGGCTTGGGGAGCTACCAGCTTCAGTTGCTTACATGTTAGTGTTCAAGCACACAGAACCATAAGAAAAATTGTATTAATCTTGCTCTTTTTTGATTGGGAACAATTTGGCTTCCCACTTCCAATTTCTCTTGTTTGTCTGTGGGTAAAATTCCGGACTCTAGCACCCAAATTGCTGTTATGACCAGGTGAGAAAGGTGTCTAAGGGTCTTTCTCAGCCTTCACCTGGTCTTATTGTAACAGGGTTTGATTTTAAACACACTGTGCTATGAGCTCCCCCTTGGTGAATCCTTGTTCACCGCTTTACAATTATAAGGCAAAGAAATGAGCACAAACAGGCCTTCTTAGGTTTAAAGAAGAAAAGTGAAATTTATTAAAACATAAACGTAAACGGATACACGCCGCGCCCCATGCTAGCATGCATACGCGATATGCACATGCAAATAGAGACAGAAAAGTGCAGAAGAAACAATAAAATAGAGAGTTCCGAAGAAGGGTCACTGACCCGAAACGTTAACTCTGCCTCTCTTTCCACAGATGCTGCCAGACCTGCTGAGTGGTTCCAGCATTTCTTGTTTTTATTTCAGATTTCCAGCATACGCAGCATTTTGCTTTTATTTAAATAAAATAGAGAGGTTTGAGGCAATATCAGAAGAGTTTCTTATTACTGTGCTTCGAGCTTACTGTAGTACTTTAGTACGTTGTTCTTGCTTGCAGATAATTATTGCTTTTCGTTGGGGCCCAGTATTCTTCTTAAACCTTGTTCACAGTCGGAGACTTTTCTCTCTTGGGGTTCCTATCTCTTCAATAGTTTCCAAAGCTGGCGAGAACGAGTGGATGCATTGTATCCCTGTACCTGGGTAACCTGGAGTGCGACCTATTTTCGGGACCAGTGACTGTAGGGATTGTCCCTAGTTTGCCTGTGGATGGAGTTGACCTGCTCCTAGGTAATGATCTGACAGGGGTGAAAGTGAAAGCCCCCACAGTAGTGAAAGAAAGACCGCAGGAGTTCAGAGACTCAGGGCAGTGGCAGGAGACGGTCCCCCACAGAGTCCCTGAATGTGTAATGGATCAGGCCATGATCATACCAACTCCCCTAGAGGAGACTGAATTAACACTGCAGGCAAATGACCATGAGGTCTGCCTGTCTGAGAATTTCTTTGGAAAGTTAGAAGACCCAGGGAATGAATTAAATGGATTTTCCCTAGGTGAGGCTCAGCGAGCCGACCCAGTATTGTGAGAGTTAGCACAGGCTGCCCAGTCTGAAAGTGAAGCAGAGGGAGTCCCTGACTGTGACTATTTAAAGAATGAGTTACTGATGAGGAACTGGAGTTCTCTGCACAGACCTGAGGGCAAGGAGTGGACAGTAGTTCACCAGTTAGTGGTGCCACAGAGGTACCGGAGAGAAATATCAAGAAAAGCCCACGAGACTACAGTGGCTGTACATGCCAGTGTACGAAAGACCAAAGCCCGCATAAGCCAAAGGTTTGACTGGCCAAAACTCCACAAAGATGTGGGGGAGTACTGCAAGAGTTGCCACATGTGCCAGGTTGAGGAAAAACCCCAACCTACAGTGAAACCTGCACCCAAGTCCTGTACTGGTGTTAGGAGGACCCTCCAGCAGAGGACTGGTGCACTGTAAGGGACCCCCGACAAGAACAAAAGGGGACAAGCAGGCACACAGCTGGCAAAAGTTTAGAAAGAGAAGGGGAAAAAGTGACCAAGAGGGCAGGTTAAAGTAAGTCCGGGAGGAATCCCAGACGAGCCGCCAAATTTCTGTTATGACCAGGTGAGAAAGGTGTCTAGGGGTCTTTCTCAGCCTTCACCTTGTCTTATTGTAACAGGGTTTGATTTTAAACACACAGTGTTTGAGCTCCCTCTGGGTGAATCCTTGTTTACCACTTTCCAGTTATAAGGCAAAGAAATGAGCACAATCAGGCCTTCGTAGGTTTAAAGAAGAAAAGTGAAATTTATTAAAACTTAAACTCTAATTCAGTTAACGCCTACAGATACATGCCAGACCTCACGCTAGCATGCATACACGATATGCACATGCAAATAGAGACAGAAAAGAGCTGAAGAAAAAATAAAGTAGAGAGGTTTGAGGCAGTATCAGAAGAGCTTCTTGTTACTGTGCTTTGAGCTACTGTAGTCCTTTTGTAGGTAGTTCTTGCGTATAGGTAATTCCTGCTTTTCGTTGGGGCCCAGTGTTCTTCTTGAACCTTGTTCCCTGTAGGAGACTTTTCTCTCTTGGGTTCATGTCTTCAATGGTTTCCAAAGCTGGTGAGAATGAGATGAGAACAGACAGGAGAGAAATGTTCTCAGTCCAGGAGCAAAGAGCTTCTGAGTTCCAATTCTCTGTGGCAAGTTCAAATTCAAAAAACTCCAACAGCCAGTTAGTCATGTGACTAAACTGGTCTGACCACGCTTGTTTGTGTATTCGGCCATCTTAGCAGTTAACCTGGAATGTTAGCCTCTCCACCTTCAACGTCCGGTACTCAAAAATCAATTGTGTATTAAATTGGAGCAGAGAGTGACCCCTTTGTCCTTTTCAAGTACTGGTTCGTTGGTTAGGATGGCTTTCAGCCCCTTGAAAGCTGTTTGGCGCCTCCCTGACCATACTACCTTTGTTTTCTTCTATAATAAGTATGTCAGTGGGATGGCTATAGTGCTGACGTTTGGGACCAACTTGCAGTAAAACACACGCATCCCCATAAATCGCATTATTTCCCCATTGATCGTGGGATGGGAAAATCTATCAGCACCTGTACCTTAGCTGCCCTGGGCAGCACTCGCCCCTGACTGACAATATGCCCTATGTAGGTTACCTGAGCTTCAGCAAACTCGCTATTTACAAGATTTACCACAGGCTCAGCCGACTGTAACCTTCGGAAGAGGGCTTCTAACTGGTCTAGGTGGTCCCCCCAGGTGTCATTTAACACTAACATGTCAACCAGTAGGGCAGGTCAGCCAGTACCTGGTTCATCAGCCTTTGGAAGGTGGCTGAGGCATTTCTTTATCCAAATGGCATCATCTGGAACTGGAATAAGCCATCTAGGGTGACAAAAGCTGACATCTCTTTAGCTCGGGTGGTTAAGGGAACCTGCCAGTATCCTTTTAGCAAGTCTATTTTGGTGATGTAGGTGGCATTTCCTACTCTATTGATACAGTCTTCCAGGCGGGGAATTGGGTAGGAGTCAGCGCTGGTCACTGCATTAATCTTCTTGTAATCAAGGCAGAGCGTCGTTGAGTCATTGGGTTTGGGCATAAATACAACTGGGGATCTCCAGCTGCTCTGACTGGGCTCAATCAGCTTGTGCTCCAGCATATACTGAGTTTCCTCCTGAACCTGGGTCAGTTTCCTGGGACCTAGGCAGTAGGGATTTTGTTTCATGAGAGGGGGTCTCTCCTACATTCAGGTTGTGTAGGATTAGGGTTCTGCACCCTGGTTTGTCCCTGTGGATTCCTTTAAATGCTGTGAGCAGCCTTGTTAGGTCTCCTCTCTTCTGTGTTTAAATTGGAGAGTACGGTGTCTAATTTCCCTTACATTTCAGTGTTAGCTAAACAGAAAGTAAGGGGTTTGATTTGGGAATCCTCCAGGCCTCTCTCTAACTCGTTCTCACTGTCCCTTTTGCCCTCCTCTTTCTTGACTGCCTGACAGACCTGTGCTTGTTTGTCCCCTTCCCGGCTGGGATACTCCTTTAAGATATTGATGTGGCACAGCCTTTGCTTTTTCCTGTGGTCTGAGGTGTCAATTAAATAATTCACCTGGCCAATTCTATTTACCACTGTGTATGGGCCACTGAACCAGGCTTTCAATAGTTCACCCTGCATTGGTAGTAGCACTAACGTATGGTCTCTAGGCCGAATTCTTCTGGCCTTGGCATGTTTATCCGCCTGCCTTTTCATAGCTGTCTGGGAGGTTTTTAGGTGTTCCTGAGCCACCGCAAAGGCTCTCGTGAGCCGTTCTTGGAACATAGAGATGCAGGCTGAAATAGAGAGCTCATCCCTGTGTCCCAAAAACCTCTCCTTGATTAGTTTAAGAGTACCTCTCACCTCGTGTCCATAAATAACTCAAAGGGACTAAAGTCAGTGGACTCATTGGTTGAGTCCCTGGTAGCAAACAGAAGAAATCCCAGACCTTAGTCCCAGGCATAATGGTACTCGTTGCAGTATGCCCTGATCATTGTCTTTAGAGTCTGTGACTCTGGGTGGTTGGCTGAGATCTTTAGCTAGGTTATGCCCATGACTTTTTGAAAAATCCCAGACACAAAATTTGTGCTCTGATGCAACTGGAACTCAGCAGGCAGCCCATATTGGGTGAAGAATTGGGTTAGCCCCTCCACCAGTACCTTGGCAGAGATAGTTCTTAGGGGGATGGCCTCTGGGAAACGGGTAGCCACATCCTTAATAGTGAGAAGATGCTGGTAGCCCCCTTTTGTTTTCAGCAGAGGCCCCACACAATCCACCAGCACTCTGCTGAATGGTTCCCCAAAAGCTGGTATGGGAATTAGGGGTGCAGGTTTTATTGCAGGTTGGGGCTTCCCCACAACCTGGCATGTGTGGCAAATTTTAGAGAACTGCACCACATCCTTGTGAAGTTGTGGCCAGTGAAAATGCTGTCTTATGCAGGCTTGGGTTTTTTTGATACCGACATGTCCAGCCATTGGAATCTCATGGGCTATTCTCAATATTTCCCTATGGTACCTCGGCAGCACCACTATCTGGTGAACCACTGTCCACTCTTCATCTGCAGGTCTGTGAGGAGGTCTCTACTTCCTCATCAGCACCTACTTCTTTAAATAGTAGCACTCTGGAACTCCCTCTGCTTTAGCTTCAGTTTGGGCACTCTGGGTCAGCTTGCTGAGCCTCGACCAAGGAAGATTTATTTACACATCCTTTGGGTCCTCTAACTTCCCAAAGAAGGGTTCAGATAACCAGGGTCATCCATCTGCAATGCTAGTTCAGCCTCCTCTGACAGAGCTTGTTTGGCCATGGACCGGTCACCATTCAGTCTGGGAAAATACCGGCCATCTTCTCCCGTAACTGCTTTGTCGTCCTGACCTCTTTCAGCCTCTTTAAGATCACTGGGGAAGCTACCACATTCAGCCCCGTCAGATCGTTACCAAGGTGTAGGTCGACACCGTCCACAGGTAAACTGGGGACAATCCCCATGGTTACCGGTCCTAAAATAAGGTCGCACTCCAGGTGCACCTGATATAAAGGTATGGGCATATACCTTCCCCCAATACTGTTTACTAAAACTCGAGCATTCAATGCACTCTCTGGGGGAAAGGTGATGCCTTTTTCCAGCAGAAGGGATTGGATGGACCCTGTATTCCTAAGTATGATCATGGCTTACTTGCCTCACTCGAGGGGTATGTGGTCACTTTTCCTTTGGAGACAAAATTCTGGTAACTCTCAGAAACTAAACAAGTACTTCATGTCCGTCTTCACGGAGGAAAATGCTAAAAAACCTCCCAGAAATAATGAAGAATCAAAATATTAATATTAATTTAAAAAGTACCAGAGAAATTAATGGGACTTAATGTAGATAAATCCTCTGGACCTGATGGTCTACATCCTAGAGTGTTGAAAGAGGTGGCTGTAGAGATAGTAGATGCATTGGTGGTCATCTTTCAAAATTTTATAGACTCTGGAATGGTTCCTCCAGATAGGAAGGTGGCAATTGTAACCCCACTACTAAAGAAAGGAGGGGGAGACAAAACAGGGAACTACAAACCTGTTAGTCTAACGTCATCGTAGGGAAAATGCTAGAATCTATAATGAAGGATGTGATAACAGGACACTTAGAAAATAATGGTCTGATTGGGCAGAGTCAACATGGATTTATGAAAGAGAAATCAGGTTTGACAAACCTGTTGGAGTTTTTTGAAGATGTAACTAGCAGAATAGCTAAGAGGGAACCGGTAGTTATGGTATATTTAGATTTTCAGAAAGCTTTTGATAAGGTCCTACACAAGAGGTTAGTAAAACAAATTAGAGCACATGGGATTGGGGTAATATACTGGCATGGATTGAGAGCCGGTTAACGGACAGAAAATAGAGTGTCGGAATAAATGGGTCATTTTCAATTTGGCAGGCTGTGATTAGTGGGGTACCGCAAGGATCAATGCTTGGGCCCCAGCTATTCACAGTCTAAATCAATGATTTGGATGTGGGGATTAAATGTAATATTTCCAAGTTTGCAGATGACACCAAACTAGGTGGAAGTGTGAGTTGTGAGGAGAATGCAAAGACACTTCAAGGGGATTTGGAGAGGTTAAGCGAGTGGGCAAAAATTTGGCAGATCTAATACAATGTGGGGAAATGTGAGATTATCCACTTTGGTAGGAAAAACAGAAATACAGACTGTTTCTTAAATGGTGAGAGACTGGGAAGTGTTTAATTTCAAAGGGACTTTCTGTGTCCTTGTTCTGGAATCACCAAAAGCTATCATGCAGGTACAGCAAGCAATTAAGAAGGCAAATGGTAGGTTGACCTTTATTACAAAAGGATTTGAATATAGGAGTAAAGATGTCTTACTGCAATTATATAGAGCTTTGGTGAGACCGCACCTGAAGTATTGTGTACAGTTTTGAACTCCTTACCTAAGGAAAGATATATTTTCCATAGAGGGCATGCAATGAAGGTTCACCAAACTAATTCATGGATGGGATTGTCCTATGAGGAAAGATTAAATAAAATGGGCCTTTATTCTCTGGAGTTTAGAAGAATGAGTGCTGATCTCATTCAAACATACAAAATTCTTACAGGGCTCGACAGGGTAGATGTGGTAAAGATGTTTCTCCTGGCTGGGGACTCTAGAAATAGGATTGAGATGAGGAGGAATTTCTTTACTTGACGGGTGGTGAGTCTTTGGAATTCTTTGCCCCAAAGGACTGTGGAGTCTCAGTGGTTGAGTATGTTCAAGACTGAGATCGATTGATTTCTACATATTAAAAACATCAAGGGATACGGGGATAGTGCAGGAAAATGGTGTTAAAGTAAAAGATCAGCCATGATCTCATTGAATGGTGGAGCAGGTTCAAAGGGTTGAATGGCTTACCCCTGCTCCTATTTCTTAAGTTCTTATGTCACTCTGCTTGTTTAACCACAATAGGGTTTTATTTCTTTTTTTAAAGCTAATGTGCTTGCCAATTCAGTAAGTGTTTAAATATTTATGTGCTATGATCATAAAAGAAGCAATTGGACAGGTTTTCTTGAGTTTAACAAAGAAAGAGGTTAGTTTTATTGTACTTAAACAGATCTAAGTAAAATAATAAACTATGCTGCAACTTTCACACACACACACACACACTTGAGGTCCATTCACACACACAAATAGGTTACAGAGGGGGAAGGATAGATTGATCAGATTAGAGTCCAGAGCAATAAAAGAGGTCAACTGTCTGTGGAGTTTGGTGACTCAGCTGTCTTCCGGATGAACTCGGTGGTCCTGAGGCTTCCAGCTTGCAGATGTGGCCAATTGAATTGGTGGTTCTCCTAGAGAACAGCGAGGCAGATGATTTCCTTCATGGGGTCTCTGCCTGCAGCAGTGATAGGCCTAGGTTGTTACAATCAGCAGGCAGGGTTCAAAACTTGCAAGGTGGACTGGAGAGAGAGAGGAGGATCTCACTTGGGTCTTCCCTGGTCAGTGTCCAGTTGCTTGTTTGGTCTGCAGAGAGAGAGAAAAAACAACTTAAACACACAGATGGTGGGTCTGTCACATGATCGTCACCCAGTATGTATTTCCTTTTGCAACTTTATCAGTTCAGATCTAGGAATTCCCTTCTCTCAACCAGGGTCCTTTTGTTCAAGTGATTGCCTTTGAGTGCATCGTCTCCACTCATTTAATGTCCCAAGTGATTGCTTTTAATGTCTTGTTAATCAGCACAGGACAGGTAGTTCGCTCAAAATTCCCAGGTCATTGTTCTGGCTGGGGACTGAGCAGACAATTCATCTCCACCTCAATGCATTGGAATATAGGGTATTTTGAAGCAAATTGCAGTGGCCATTTTAGCTGTGAGCAGTCACCTTTTATCTGTCCCTATTTTCCTTTTATAAAAATTTTATTCAGGTTTCCAGCCTGCGGAATAAATAATCATTCGGCATAGCATGTGTTTGTGACATATTATGGGAAACTTTTCGAGGGTCTTTGGAAAATCCAAGTATATTAGATACACTGCATTACCATTGTGTCATGAAGAGCCCCACCTGCCATGAATGAGGCATATTAATTTCATCATATGAACAATTTTAAACTGTTGCTGGAGTGAAGAAATGACTTGTTTTACAAGAGATCACCAGATACTTGGTTGGAGGACATTTGCCTACTAAGAGACAGTGCTTGGAGAGAGAAAATAATTGCTCACTGATTCACTTAACAGAGATTGGGCTGGGCAATGGTGATCCACATCATGTCAGGGTGGGAGACAACACTACACCGCCCTCCCTACCAAGAACATTGGACTTCACAAATGCAGGAGTGGTTAAGCCAACTGGTCTCCTGACTAATTGGCTGGTTCAGGCTTTTTGAGCTAGACACAGGACAGTTTGGGGTCAGACTACAGATTGTAACTGAACCTGGAACAAGATAGCCTCTCTCCTGGCTGGCTCTTCCTCACTTTCTCACAAGCCTCCAGACCCACTGAAATCGCTTAAACCTCAAGAGAGAAAAGACTCCTACATAGAAACAAATTGAAGTGTGCACTGGGCCCCAATGAAGAGCAAGACTTATCGGCAACCAAAGACTCCACACTGAACTCAAAGGACCATAAATAACTACCAGATATTGCCTCAAACTTTTCCCCTTTATTCCGTCTACTTTTTCTGTCTCTATCTGCGTGTGTGTTTATCATGTAGGCGTGCTAGCTTGATTGTGTCACATACTTGTAATCATTAACTGAATTAGAGTTTAAGTTTAACAAATTTCCACCTTTCTTGCTTAAATCTAAGAAGAGCTGTCTGATTTCATTGCCTTACAATTGGAAAGCAGTGAACAAGGATTCACTGAGGGGGAGCTAAAAACACGGTGTTTTTAAAAATTAAACCCTGTTACGATTAGACCAGGAAAAGGCTGAGAGAGAACCTCTAGACCCCTATCTCACCTGGTCGAAACAGAAATTTGGGGCCTCATCTGGGATTTGACCCACAGACAAATGAGAAATCGGAAGTGGGAAGCCAAACTGATCCCTATCAAAAGGAGAAAAGATTTCAATACGGGTTTTCTTGTGGTTGTGTGTGCTAGAATACTGACATGTCTGCGACTGAAGCTAGTAGCTCCCCAAGTCAGGGTGAAGTAACTTGGGATAAGTTAAAAGCACTGTCTATGGAGGAGTTGTGGAAAATGGCTGAGTAATGTGGGATCACTGTACATGGCAAGGCTAGGAGGTCTGAACTCCCAAGATTAGTGGCCAACCATTTTTCCCTTGAATCTGAAGAAGCAGAAACAGGCTTAGAAGTAGACTCCGACATGGTATTGTTAGCAAAGATACAATTGGAACAGAAGAAACCTGAATTTGAGGAAAGATAAAAAGAAAGAGAGAAACAGGAGAAAGAGAGAGAGGAGAGAGAGAAAGAAATAACCTTCCAGAAGGAACATGAAGAAAAAGAGAGGAGAGACAGAAAGAGAGAGTTTTCCAGAAGGAGTGCGAGGAGAGAAAGCTGAGGCAACTTGAGTTAACTAGGGCGCGACAGAATAACCCCAGTGAAAACTGGTCAATATGTAGGAGCGTAATTCAGAGCTGGGTACAACTGATCCCAAAATTCAATTAGGGAGACTTGGAAGCATTTTTTTGTGTCTTTTGAAAAGCTGGCAGGGCAGTTAAAGTGGCCAACTGAGGCTTGGACTCTCCTGCTACAAAGCAAGCTAACCGGAAAAGCCCATGAGGTTTATTCCCTATTGCCAGATGAGAGTTCATCAAATTATGAACTGACCAAAAATGTTATCCTTGGGGCATATGAAATAGTACCCGAAGCCTATTGTCAAAAGTTTAGAACCCTCTAGAAGCAAGCTGATCAAACTTATACAAAGAACAGTACAGCACAGGAACAGGCCATTTGGCCCTCCACACCTGCGCCAATCTTGATGCCTGTCTAAACTAAAACCTTCTGCACTTCCAGGGACCGTATCCCTCTATTCCCATCCTATTCATGTATTTGTCAAGATGCCTCTTAAACGTCGCTATCGTACCTGCTTCCACTACCTCCCCCGGCAGCAGGTTCCAGGCACTCACCACCCTCTGTGTAAAGAACTTGCCTCGCACATTCCCTCTAAACTTTTCCGCTCGCACCTTAAACCTATGTCCCCTAGTAACTGACTCTTCCACCCTGGGAAAAAGCTTCTGACTATCCACTCTGTCCATGCCACTCATAACTTTGTAAACCTCTATCATGTCGCCCCTCCACCTCCGTCGTTCCAGTGAAAACAATCCGAGTTTATCCAACCTCTCCTCATAGCCAATGCCCTCCAGACCAGGCAACTTTCTGGTAAACCTCTTCTGCACCCTCTCCAAAGCCTCCACATCCTTCTGATAGTGTGGCGACCAGAATTGCACGCAATATTCCAAGTGTGGCCTAACTAAGGTTCTGTACAGCTGCAGCATGACTTGCCAATTTTTATACTCTATGCCCCAATCGATGAAGGCAAGCATGCCGTATGCCTTCTTGACTACCTTATCCACATGTATTGCCACTTTCAGTGACCTGTGGACCTGTATGCCCAGATCTCTCTGCCTGTCAATACTCCTAAGGGTTCTGCCATTTACTGTATACTTCCCACCTGTATTAGATCTTCCAAAATGCATTACCTCACATTTATCCAGATTAAACTCCATCTGCCATTTCTCCGCCCAAGTCTCCAACCGATCTATATCCTGCTGTATCCTCTGACAATCCTCATCACTATTTTATTTTATTTATTTAGAGATACAGCACTGAAACAGGCCCTTCGGCCCACCCATTTCTACTAATCCTACACTAATCCCATATTCCTACCACATCCCCACCTGTCCCTATATTCCCCTACCACCTACCTATAATAGGGGCAATTTATAATGGCCAATTTACCTACTAACCTGCAAGTCTTTGGCTGTGGAAGGAAACCGGAGCACCTGGCGAAACCCACGCGGTCACAGGGAGAACTTACAAACTCCGCACAGGCAGTACCCAGAATTGAACCCGGGTCGCTGGAGCTGTGAGGCTGCGGTGCTAACCACTGCGCCACTGTGCCGCCCTATCTGCAACTCCACCAACCTTTGTGTCGTCCGCAAACTTACTAATCAGACCAGCTACATTTTCCTCCAAATCATTTATATATACTACAAACAGCAAAGGTCCCAGCACTGATCCCTGCGGAACACCACTAGTCACAGCCCTCCATCCAGAAAAGCACCCTCCCACTGCTACCCTCTGTCTTCTATGACCGAGCCAGTTCTGTATCCATCTTGCCAGCTCACCTCTGATCCCATGTGACTTCACCTTTTGTACCAGTCTGCCATGAGGGACCTTGTCAAAGGCTTTACTGCAGTCCATATAGACAACATCCACTGCCCTTCCTTCATCAATCATCTTCGTCACTTCCTCAAAAAACTCAATCAAGTTAGTGAGACACGACCTCCCCTTCACAAAACCATGCTACCTCTTGCAAATAAGTTTGTTTCCAAATGGGAGTAAATCATGTCCTGAAGAATCCTCTCCAATAATTTCCCTACCACTGACGTAAGGCTCACCGGCCTATAATTCCCTGGATTATCCTTGCTACCCTTCTTAAACAAAGGAATAACATTGGCTATTCTCTGTCAAGGCCCCAGCAATTTCTTCCCTTGCCTCCCTTAGTATTCTGGGGTAGATCCCATCAGGCCCTGGGGACTTTCCTACCTGAATGCTTTGCAAGACGCCCAACACCTCCTCCTTTTTGATATCGACATGACCCAGACGATCGACACTCCCTTCCCTAGACTCATCATCCACCAAGTCCTTCTCCTTGGTGAATACTGATGCAAAGTACTCATTTAGTACCTCGCCCATTTCCTCTGGCTCCACACATAGATTCGCTCCTCTGTCCTTGAGTGGGCCAACCCTTTCCCTGGTTACCCTCTTGCTCTTTATATACGTATAAAAAGCCTTGAGATTCTCCTTAATCCTGTTTACCAATGACTTTTCATAACCACTTTTAGCCGTCCTGACTCCTTGCTTAAGTTCCTTCCTACTTTCTTTATATTCCTCAAGGGATTTGGCTGTTCCCAGCCTTCGAGCCCTTACGAATGCTTCCTTTTTCTTTTTGACCAGGCTCACAATATCCTTCGTTATCCAAGGTTCCCAAAACTTGCCAAACTTATCCTTCTTCCTCACAGGAACATGCCGGTCCTCGATTCTAATCAACTGACGTTTGAAAGACTCCCACATGTCAGATGTTGATTTACCCTCAAACAACCGCCCCCAATCTAAATTCTTCAGTTCCTCCCTAATATTGTTATAATTAGCCTTCCCCCAATTTAGCACGTTCACCCGAGGACTACTCTTATCCTTATCCACAAGGGAGGCACAGTGGCGCAGTGGTTAGCACCGCAGCCTCACAGCTCAAGAAGCCCTCCTGGATGCTCCTTACAAATTCTGCCCCATCCAAGCCCCTGGCACTAAGTGAGTCCCAGTCAATATAGGGAAAGTTAAAATCACCCACCACTACAACCCTGTTGCTTTTATATCTTTCCAAAATCTGTCTACATATCTGCTCATCTACCTCCCGCTGGCTGTTGGGAGGCCTGTAGTAAACCCCCAACATCGTGACTGTACCCTTCCTATTCCTGAGCTCCACCCATATTGCCTCACTACATGACCCCTCCGAGGTGTCCTCCCGCAGTACAGCTGTGATATTCTCCTTAACCAGTATTGCAAATCCCCCACCCCTTTTACATACCCCTCTATCCTGCCTGTAGCTTCTAAATCCTGGAACATTTAGCTGCCAATCCTGTCCTTCCCTCAACCAAGTCTCTGTAATAGCAACAACATCATAGTTCCAAGTACTAATCCAAGCTCTAATTTCATCTGCCTTACCTGTTATACTTCTCGCATTGAAATAAATGCACTTCAGACCACCAGTCCCGCTGTGCTCCGCAACATCTCCCTGCCTGCTCTTCCTCTTAGTCTTACTGGCCTTATTTACTAGTTCCCCCTCAGTTAATTCTCCTGCTGTCCTACTGCTCTGGTTCCCACCCCCCTGCCACACTAGTTTAAACCCTCCCAAGTGACGCTTGCAAACCTTGCAGCCAGGATATTTGTGCCCCTCCAGTTTAGATGCAACCCGTCCTTCTTGTACAGGTCCCACCTGTCCCTGAAGAGATCCCAATGATCCAGATATCTGAAACCCTCCCTCTTACACCAGCTGTTCAGCCACATGTTTAGCTGCACTATCTTCCTATTTCTAGCCTCACTGGCACGTAGCACATGGAGTAATCCCGAGATTACAACCTTAGAGGTCCTGTCTTTTAACTTTCTACCTAACTCCCTGAACTCCCCCTGCAGCACCTTGTCACTCTTCCTGCCTATGTCGTTAGTCCCGATGTGTACCACAACCTCTGGCTGTTCACCCTTCCCCTTCAGAATGCCCCCGATCTGTTCAGAGACATCCTTGACCCTGGCACCAGGGTGGCAACATACCACCCTGGAGTCTCTTTCACGTCCACAGAAGCACCTATCTGTGCCCCTGACTATAGAGTCCCCTATAACTATTGCTCTTCTGCGCTTTGTCCGTCCCTGCTAAACAACAGAACCAGCTGTGGTGCCACTGCTCTGGCTGCTGCTGTTGCTTTTCCCTAATAGGCCATCCCCCCCAACAGTATCCAAAACGGTATACTTGTTAGAGATGGGGAGAGCCAGAGGGGATTCCTGCACTGACTGCCTGCCCCTTCTAGCGGTCACCCATCTATCTGCCTGCACCTTGGGTGTAACCATTTCTCTAAAACTCCTGTCTATGATGCTTTCTGCCACCTGCATGCTCCTAAGTGCATCCAATTGCTGCTCCAACCGATCCATGCTGTCTGTGAGGAGCTGCAACTGGGTACACCTCCTGCAGATGTAGTCGTCCGGAACGCTGGAAGCGTCACGGACCTCCCACATCTCGCAGGTGAAGCACTTTACCCCTCTAACTGACATTTCTAGCACTACTTAATAAATTAATTTGAAATAAATAATTAAATACTTGTTAAATCCTTACTGAATTAAGTTACAATTAACTATATGGTCCCTAGTGCTAGATTTCCACTATAAATGCTAAATACAGAAATCTCCTCCCTCTGGTTTAGTTACTCCTCTACTTATTAATTAATTATCTAATTAGGGTTTTAATCCATTTTTATCAATGTTTTATTTTCAAATTCAGTACAGATTCCCTACCAGCCAATCAGGTCACAGCTTTCCTGTGACGTCACTTTTTAAGTTTTATTTTCAGTTTTCTCCCTGGATGAAGGCCGCGAATCCCCAAGGTAAGTTTTTTATACTTACCGGTCCAGAACTCCGCCCTCCGAGTCTTCTCCCTGGTTGAAGGCCGCGAATCCCCAAGGTAAGTTTTTTATACTTACCGGTCCAGAACTCTGCCCTCCGAGTCTTCTCCCTGGATGAAGGCCGCGAATCCCCGAGGTAAGGTTTTTATACTTACCGGTCCGGAACTTCGCCCTCTGAGTCTTCTCCCTGGATGAAGATGACTTACATGTGGCCTGGTTCATCCCACGATTCTGGGCCATTCCAGCATCAGCCTTTGCCTTCACGGTGGACCTGCTGAACAAAAGAGCTGCCAGCCTCTGGAGTTTGAGAGAAATAAGCAGCTGGCCTTTGACCAGTGGCTGAGGGCTCTTAAAGTGCAGCTCAGCTATGAAAATCTCAGAGAAGTAATTTTGCTCGAGAATTTAAAAACTCTCTCCCACTCTCCATAAAGACACATGTCGAGGAACAGAAGGTTCGTAGAGTTCGGCCAGCAGCAGTTCTGGCTGATGGGTTTGCTCTCATTTATAAGTCAGTTTCCCAAGGGAAAACCTTTCCTAATCACCCCCACAAATCTGAAAAGGACAAAGGGTGAGAAGATGATAGAAGCCTAAACAGTCCTGGGAGGGAAAGAAAATCAGGAGACACAGGGGGCCTCCTCCAGCCAAAAAGGAAGGTGCTGTAAGTAGGAGTGAGACCAGGAGACCTGTGTGCTTCCATTGTAATAAAGCAGGGCATTTAAGAGCCGACTGCTGGAAACTTCAGGGAAAACCTGTAGGGTTAATCAGGGCATACCCACTCAGTGAAGGAGAAGAGACCCTGATGGAAAACACAGCAGAACAAGCTGTGGCTTTAACTGCAGCAAGAGTGAGACCCAGGAAGCTTATGGCTGCAAGTGCAGGGAAATTTAATAGAATTCCTGAAGGTTATCTGGGTTTTGTGTCTGAAGGGAGAGTGACCCCATATCCCTCGAGTGGGGCAAGCAAGCCCAAAGTAATCTCAGGGACACAGGGCCCACTCGATCCCTTTTACTGGAAAAAGGACTGACCTTTCCCCACAGAGAGTGCAGTCAACACCAGAATGGTGGTGAATGGTATTGGAGGGCAGTGTCTGCCTGTACCTTTACACTAGGTGCACCTAGTTTAGGGACCAGTGACCATAGGGATTGTCCCTAGTTTGCCTGTGGATGGGGTTGATCTGCTCCTAGGTAATGATCTGATGGGGGTGGGGCGAAGGTGGTAGCTTCGCCAGTAAAGAAAGAGAGACTGCAGGGGGTCAGAGAAACAGGGCAGTGGCAGGAGACTGTCCCCTGCAGTTTCCCTGAATGTGTAGTGAATCAGGTCATGATCAAACCAACTCTTCCAGAGGATACTGAATTGGCACTGCAGGCAGATGACCATGAGGTCCGTCTGTCTGAGACATCCTTTGGAAAGTTAGAAGACCCAGATAATGAATTAAATGGATCTTTCCTAGCTGAGGCTCAGCGAGCTGACCCAGTATTGAAAGAGTTAGCACAGGCTGCCCAGTCTGAAAGTCAAGCAGAGGGAGTCCCCGATTGCTGCTATTTAAAGAATGAGGTACTGATGAGGAAATGGAGTTCTCCTCACAGACCTGAGAGCAAGGAGTGGGCAGTAGTTCACCAGTTAGTGGTGCCGCAGAGGTACTGGAGAGAAATAGTAAGAATGGCCCATGAGATTACAGGTGGCTGTACATGCCGGTATACGAAAAACTAAAGCCCACATAAGACAGCAGTTTGACTGGCCAAAACTCCACAAAGATGTGGTGGAGGACTGTAGGACTTGCCACATGTGCTAGGTTGAGGGGAAACTCCAACCTACAGTAAAATCTGCACCCCTAAGTCCTGTATCAGTGTTTGGAGGACCCTCCAGCAGAGGGCTGGTGAACTGTAAGGGACCCGTGCCGAGAACAAAACGGGACAGGCAGGCACAAGGCTGGCAAAAGGTTAGAAAAGAAAGGGGAAAAAGTCACCAAGAGGGCAGGTTAAAGGAAGTCCGGGAGGAATCCCAAATGGAAACCCCTACTGTCCAGTCAGCCAACCATGAAATATTTGAAATGTTAGACCCCACATCCTCCTATGTAAATGCTGACACTCGAAGCACCCCACCAGAGTGTCTAACAGCATTAACAGGAACCTGCAGAGACAAAGAAAGTCCTCAAGAGGGCAGAGAAACTGTGAGGGCGATGCCTCACCTAGTCAAAGTGCCACAGTGGAGTGCAGTAGAATCTGGGCAAATACCTTCAAGCAGGAATGTCCCAGAGGACAAAGGGAAGATGAGCAAAGAATCTTCCCCCACAGTCAGGAAAAAAAGGGAACCAGCCATCCCCTAAGGTGAAAAACCCTTGCATGACTCATTAAAGCACTAAAAGAGAGTTCAGGGTGGAACTGCCCACTGCTGTCGATTCTGAGTCGAACTCCAACCTAGGACTAATTAAAACTAATCCAGCCCCTGCAGACCTCAACAAGAAGAAAGGCACCCTAGGCAGTCATGGAAATGTGCAAACTGAAAAACTTCCCCAAAAACCACATGTTTATTGAGATGCCAAAAAGGGCAGTTTAAAGCAGCACTGCTACCAAAAAAAGACAGGCTGTAACAACTGTTAGGATTTCTGAACGAATGAGAGAGATGCATGTGTGTTTTCCTGTATTTGTCTTCTCTCTAGTCCCTTTTAAAGGAATGCTCTTTTTTAAAAAATCGTATTTCGTTCCGCTGGGTACAGAGGTGTCATGAAGAGCCCCACCTGCCAAGAATGAGGCATATTAATTTTGTCATATGAGCATTAATTTTAAACTGTTGCTGGAGTGAAGAAATGGCTTGTTTTACAAGAGATCACCAGACACTTGGCTGGAGGACATTTGCATACTAAGAGACAGTGCTTGGAGAGACAAAAGAATTGCTCACTGATTCAATTAACAGAGATTGGGCTGGGCAATGGTGATCCACATCTTGTCAGGGTGGGAGACAACACTACACCCCCCCGCACCGAGAGCTTTGGACTCCACAAACGCAGGACTGGTTAAGTCAGTTGGTCACAAGACTAAGCGGCCGGTCTAGGCTTCTTGAACTAGACACAGGACAGTTTGGGGGTCAGACTGCAGATTGTAACTGAACCTGGAACAAGACAGTCTCTCTCCTCACTGACTCTCTCTCGCTTTCTCACAAACCTCCGGACCCACTGAAGTCGCTTAAACCTCAAGAGAGAAAAGACTCCTACATCGAAACAAATTGAAGCGTGCACTGGGCCCCAACAAACAGCAAGACTTATCAGAAACCAAAGACTCCACATTGAACTTAAAGGACTGTAAATAACTACTAAATATTGCCTCAAACTTTTCCCCTTAATTCCTTCTACTTTTTATGTCTCTATCTGCGTTTTGTTTATCTTGATAAGCAAGAGCGTGAAAGGTTATTGGGGGTAGGTGGGAATGTGGAGTTGAGGTTACAATCAGATCAGCCATGATCTTGTTGAATGGCGGAGCACGCTTGAGGGACCGAGGACCCTACTCCTGTTCCTAATTCGTATGTTCCTATGTGCCATATAGAACCTCCAGGATGCTTTATTAATTCTGGATAATCATGTGGGCAGGAATTGCCTCCAGTTGCTGGAACTCGAGCTCAGGGTTTCTGATACAAAAGCAAAATACTGCAGATGCTGGAAATCTGAAACAAAAATATAGAATGCTGGAAATACTGAGCAGGTCAGGCAGCATCTGTACAGAGCGAAACCGAGTTAACGGCCAGGATTTTACAAAGCTCTCGACATCGGGCTCCATGGCAGGGTGATGGGGGGCACTGGACGATCGTTCCAGCAGCAGCCTGCCATGGAACCCGCGCCGGGAGGGCCGGGCCCAAATTTCCCAGTGGCGGCGAGGCTTCATGGGAGCCCCCTGCCACTGGGGGATGGGACCCGGATTAAAATATTCAAATTAGCAGAATGTGTACATTTAAATAAAATTGACTCCAGTCTTACCGTCGGGCCACGATCTTCTGAATGGCGGCCGGCACTCGCGCCTTCACTTTCCCGCCTGGGCAAAGCAGGCGCTGCAGTGGTGGGGAAAGGGGTTACTTAAGATTTTCAGTGCTGGGGTCAAATGTCATCATTAGTGTAGTGGGTGGTGGGAAGGGTTGACCTGTGCACTTTATTCAGCTTGGGGAGCACAGGTCAAGTATGGAAGATAAGTGCTTAGGTGTGGGGACAGAGTAAAAATAAATGTTGTTGTTATTGGGGGGTTGGGAAAGCAGCAGCAGATTTTTAATCAGTACAGTTGTGAGGGGGTATAACTTAAAAAATTTAAATTAACCAGTAGGGCTTTAAAAATGGTGCCAGCGCCTGAGCACATGCAGCTGATGCTATTGCTGGCATCGGAGGTCCCACCTCGTCCACGTGATTGCGGCGGGGGTGGGGCGCGGCTCGACCAGCATATTATTGTGCGCTGCTGCAAGGAAGATCGCGGCAGTGCGGGTCGCCATTTTTTCACATGAAATCCAGCCCGACATTTCAGGTTGTGACCTTCCAGGAATGCCCAGCTTGAAGAAGTTCTGCTCTCCTCTCTGACAAGATTTCCGTTTGTCTCTTCTACCTTGTTCACCTTCATTGCTTTCTTTCTCCCTTCTTGTGCTTGACCAGGTAACGATCAAAACTCGCTTTCACAGCCACCTCTCCTTCCTCAGCACCTGTCTCCAGCTCCAACTTATTCCACATGCATTCCAAGTGAAATTCCACCCTTCATGTTTCGGATCCACCCACAATTGCACTGAGCTGATTTCTTAAACTCTATTTGTACTCCTCTTGTTCAGAGTTCAGATGAAAGGTCATGACCTGAAACATTAACTCTGTTTCCCTCTCCACAGTTGCTGCTAGACCTGCTGAGTATTTCCAGCATTTTCTGTTTTTGTTTCAGGGTTTCTGAGTTTGAGGAGTGGCTGGAGTAACTGCAGGACTTACAGGGAGCTGAGAGTTCCCTGGAGTGCACATTCCAGGAGCTGATAACCATGCAGCCACAGAGAGTTCAGGAGGACAGTCAATGGTGGCCATCCGGCAAGGTAGGAAGGGGCAGGCAGTGCAGGAATCCTCCGGGAAGGAACACTCTCAAACAGGTTTCCAGTGCTGAATATAGATGAGGGTGATGGCACCTGAGGGGAATACAGTCTGAAACACATCCAGGGCACTGCAACAAATGACTGCACAGGTGTGCACAGCAAAGTGTAGAAAGAGATGGGAAGTGGGATCAGGGATTCAACAGTCAGGGGGACAGATAGGTGTTTCTGCAACCACAGGCATGAGTCTCGCCTGTTGGGCATCACTGAGATGATGCGAAACATTATGAGGAAGGAAGGGGAACAGCCAGGCGTCATGGCCAATGTGGCAACCGATGGCATAGGAAGGAAAACAGATGAAACATAGAAAACTATCGACACAAAAGGAGACCATTCAGCCCATTGTATCTGTGTCAGCTGAAGAAGAGCTGTACAGCCGAATCCTACTTTCCTGCTCTTGGTCAGTAGCCCTGTAGGTTACAGCACTTCAAGTGCATATCCAAGTATTTTTGAAATGTGATGAGGGTTTCTTCCCTTTTCAGGCAGTGAGTCCCAAACCCCAACACCTTCTGGGTGAAGAAACTTCTCCTCAAATTCCCTCTATTTACTTCCATCATTTACTTTAAATCTATGCTGCTTGGTTATTGACCTCTCAGCTAACGGAAATAGGTCCTTCCTATCCACTCTATCTAGGCTGCTCAATTAAATCTCCCCTCGGCCTCCTCTGTTCCAAGGATAATAACACCAGCCTATCAAATCTTTCTTCATAGTTAAACCTCTCCATTCATGGCAACATCCTTGTAAATCTCCTCTGTACCTTCTCTAATGTGATCACATCCTTCCCGTATTGTGGTGACCAGAACTGTACACAGTACTCTAGCCATGCTCTAACTAGTGTTTTATACATTCCTAGCTAACCTCCTTGCTCTTATATTCTATGCCTCAGCTAATAAAGAAAAGTATCCCATATAGGCAGCTGGGATCAAGCGAGTCCCTCGAGGAGTATAAGGGATGTAGGAATACACTTAAGAAGGAAATTAGGAGGGCGAAAAGGGGCCATGAAATTTCCCTGGCAGATAAGATAAAGGAGAATCCTAAAAGATTCTATAAGTACATTAAGAGTAAAAGGGTAGCTCGGGAGAGAGTAGGTCCCCTTAAGGATCAGTGTGGCAATATATATGTATGGAGCCACGGGAAATGGGCGAGGTCTTAAATGAATACTTCTCGTCTGTATTTACCGTGGAGAAGGTCATGGAAGCTAATGAATTCAAGGGAGGGAGCAGCGATATCCTGGAGCATATCAACATTACAAAGGAGGAGGATTTGGAGTGATTGAAGCGCATTAAGGTGGATAAATCCCCAGGGCCCGACCAGGTGTATCCTAGGATGCTATGAGAAGCAAGGGAGGAGATTGCTGGGGCCCTGGCAGAGATTTTGTATCATCGTTAGCCAAGGGTGAGGTACCAGAAGACTGGAGGATAGCTAATGTTGTGCCTTTATTTAAGAAGGGCAGCAGGGATAAGCCAGGGAACTACAGGCCGGTGAGCCTTACATCAGTGGTGGGAAAATTATTGGAAGGGATTCTGAGAGACAGGATTTATATGCATTTGGAAAGGCATGGTCTGATTAGGGATAGTCAGCATGGCTTTGTGCGTGGGAAATCATGTCTCACGAATTTGATTGAGTTTTTCGAGGAGGTGACCAAGAGGATTGATGAGGGAAGGGCAGTGGACGTTGTCTACATGGACTTTAGCAAAGCCTTTGACAAAGTCCCGCATGATAGGCTGGTCCGGAAGGTTCGAACACATTGGATCCAGGGTGAGCTAGCCAATTGGATACAAAATTGGCTTGGTGATAGGAGGCAGAGGGTGGTAATGGAGGGTTGTTTTTCAGATTGAAGGCCGGTGACCAGTGGTGTGCCGCAGGGATCGGTGCTGGGCCCTCTGTTGTTTGTCATATATATTAATGACTTGGATGAGAATGTAGGGGGCATGATTAGTAAGTTTGAAGATGACACCAAAATTGGTGGTATAGTGGACAGTGAAGAAGGTTGTCTAAGGTTACAACAGGATATCGATCAACTGGGAAAGTGGGCAAGGGATTGGCAAATGGAATTTAACACAGACAAGTGCGAAGTGATGCATTTTGGGAAGTTAAACCAGAGCAGGACAGATACAGTGAATGGCAGGGCCCTGGGGAGTGTTCTTGAGCAGACAGACCTTGGGGTACAAGTACATAGTTTCCTGAAAGTGGCAACACAGGTAGACAGGGTGGTGAAGGCGGCGTTTGGCATGCTTGCCTTCATCGGCCGAGGCATTGAGTACAAGAGTTGGGACGTCATGTTACAGTTGTACACAACGTTGGTTCGGCCGCACTTGGAGTACTGTGTGCAGTTCTGGTCGCCACACTACAGGAAAGATGTGATTAAGCTAGAGACAGTGCAGAAAAGATTCACAAGGATATTGCCTGGTTTGGAGGGCTTGAGTTATAAAGAGAGATTGAATAGGCTGGGTCTGTTTTCCCTGGAGCGAAGGAGGCTGAGAGGGGACATGTTAGAGGTATATAAAATTATGAGAGGCATAGATAGGGTAGATAGCCAGAGTCTGTTTCCTATGGTAGGGGTGACTAAATCTAGAGGGCATAGATTTAAGGTGAGAGGGAGGAGGTTTAAAGGGGATCAAAGGGTTACATTTTTCACAAAGAATAGTGGGTATCTGGAATGAGCTGCCTGAGGAGGTGGTGGAAGCAGGAACAGTAACGACATTTAAGAGGCATCTGGACAGGTATTTGAATGAGCAAGGCGATGGTGAATACCTGTGACTAGCATGAAATCTGCAAAGGTCTGTGAAATGAATTGTGGCCCATTTTCTGAATGCAAAGTGATTGGTAGACCATGCCTTGCAAACATTTCAGTCAATACAGATACCGTTTTCTCTGCCATTGTAGACTTCAGTACCATATTGTTATGACCAGTAGAGAAAGGGGTCTAGGGGTTCCCTTTCAGCCTTTTCCTGGTTTGACCGTAACAGGGTTTAATTTTTAAAACACTGTTTAGCTTCCCCTCAGTGAATCCTTGTTGACTGCTCTCCAATTGTAATGGCAAAAGAATCAACCGGACAGGTTTTAGAATCTCAGAATCATAGAAAGTTTAAGGCACAGAAAGAGGCCACTTGGCCCATTGTGTCTGTGCCGCCCGAAAAATGATCCACCTATTCTAATCCCACCTTCCAGCATTTGATACGTAGCCCTGCAGATTACGGCACTTGAGGTGCATATCCAGAATCCTTTTGAATGAGTTGAGGGTTTCTGCCTCAACTACCCTTTTAGGTGGTGAGTTCCAGACCATCACCACCCTCTGGGTGAAAAAGTTTTTCCTCATCTCCCCTCTAATATTTCTACCAATCACTTTAAATCTATGCCCCCTCGTCACTGACCTCTCTGCTAAGGCGAATAGACCCTTCACCTCCACTCTATCCAGGCCCCACAAAATGTTGTACCTTTCAATCAGATCTCGCCTCAGCCTTCCAAGTTCTCAGTTCTTCCAAGGAGAACCCCAGGCAATTCAATCTTTCCTCATAGCTGCATTTTTCCAGTTCTGGCAACATCCTCATAAATCTTGTTGTACCCTCTCTAGTGCAATTAAATCCTTTCTGTAATGAGGTGACCAGAACTGCACACAGTTAGATTTAAACAAGAAAGATGTAAGTTTATTAACCTTAAAAACTCTAGTTTGGTTAAAACTACTAAAAATATGTGCTGCGACCATGCCAGCATGCATAACCGATGAACACACATGCAGATAGAGACAGAAAAAGAGAATCAAGGGGAAAAATTTGAAGTAATAGCTGGAGTTCCATTACTGTCTTCTGAGTTCAATGTAAAGCCTTTGGTTGCAGTTAAATCTTGCCGTCTCGTTGGGGCCCAGTACATACTTTTAAACTTGTTTCGATGGTTTTCTGTCTCCTGGAAATCCAGCTGCAGTCTCCTTGTTTTGTGAGAGAGAGCGAGACAGGGAGATGCTGTCTTCCTTAAAGTTCAGTTGCAGTCTCTTCTTTTCGTGAGAGAGAGAGAGCGAGACAGGGAGATGCTGTCTTCCTTCAAGTTCCATTGCAGTCTGACTTCAAAATGGTTCTGTGCACACAATTCAAACCAAGCTTGGCTCAGCAGGCCAGTCATGTGATTAGCTCCTTTTTTGGACCAAGCTGCCTGGCGAGGTTTTGTGGATTCTTTCAATCCTAGTAGACTACCTCTGTAGGTGACTGGAATGCTGTCTTTCACACATCCAATGTCTTTTGATCAAAATCTATTTGGTTAATTAGATCAGGGAGCAGTTCCATTGTCTTCTCCAGGTAACTGTCTTTTAGAATGCAAATGTTTCCAGCCACTGTCCTGTTAGAATGCAGGTGCAGCCATGTTTTCAGTCCCGTAAGAGTTTAAAATTAAGGTTCCATATGACAAAATTAATATGCCTCATTCTTGGCAGGTGTGGTTTTCATCACACCTCTACATCCAGTGGAATGAAATGTGATTTTCAAGATCATTTGATTAAAAGAGAATAGAGAGAAGAGTACAGGAAAACACACATGCATTTCTCTCGTTCATCCAGAAATCCTAAAAATTGTTACCTCCTGTCTTTCCTTTGTAGCAGTGCTGCTTTAACTGCTCCTTTTCCCTTACAGTGGGTCTAGCTATGTGTTGCCACAAAGGGGTTTGAAGTTCCTTCACTATCAACCTGCAATGGTTTGGGAATGGGTGTCCCAGTAAACATGTGATTTCTAGGGAGGTTTGCAGTTTGCACATTTCCATTACTGTCTCCAGTGCCTTTGTTCCTGTTGTGGTCTGCAGGGGGAGGGTTAGATTTAATTAGCTCCAGGATGGAGTTCTTCTCATGAGAGTCAGTAGTGGGTGGATCTATTCTGAACTCTCTTTCGGTGCTTTTATGGGTCATGCAAGGGCTTTTCACCTTAGGGGATAGTTGGTTCCCCTTTTCTTCTGACTGTGGGAGAAGATGCTTTTCTAATCTTCCCTTTGTCCTCTGGGACACTCCTGCTGGCAAGTATTTGCCCAGATTCTACAGCACTCCCCTGCGGCACTTCGACGAGGTGAGACATCACCCTCATGGTTTCTCTGCCCTTTTGAAGACTTTCTTTGTCTCTGCCATTTTCTGTAAATGCTGTGGACCGTTTCTCAGCCGGCACAGACACGATGGGCCAAGTGGCCTCTTTCTGTGCCTTAAACTTTCTATGATTCTAACCTTTTGCCAGCCTTGTGCCTGCCTGTCCCCTTTTGTTCCCGGCAGGGGTCCCTTACAGTTCATCAACCCTCTGCTGAAGGTTCCTCCAAACATCAATACATGACTTAGGGGTGCAGATTTCACTGCAAATCTCAACCTGACACATGTGGCAACTCCTACAGTACTCCACCACATCTTTGTGGAGTTTTGGCCAGTCAAACTGCTGTCTTATGCGGGCTTTGGTTTTTCATATACTGACATGTACAGCCACTGTAATCTCATGGGCCATTCTTACTATTTCTCTCTGGTACCTCTGTGGCACCACTGAACCACTGTCCACTCCTTGCTCTCAGGTCTGCGAGGAGAACTCCATTTCCTCATCAGTACCTCATTCTTTAAATAGCAGCAATCAGGGACTCCCTTTGCTTCATTTTCAGACTGGGCAGCCTGTGTTAACTCTTTCAATACTGGGTCAGCTCGCTGAGCATCAGCTATGGAAGATTCATTTAATTCATTCCCTGGGTCTTCTAACTTTTCAAAGAAAGTCTCAGACAGGCAGACCTCATGGTCATCTGCCTGCAGTGTTAATTCAGTCTCCTCTGGGGGAGCTGGTTTGATCATGGCCTGATTCACTATACATTCAGGGAAACAGCAGGGGACTGTCACCTGCCACTGCCCTGTCTCCCTGACCTCCTGCAGTCTCTCATTCACTACTGGGAAGCTACCACCTTCGCCACCCCCCCCTCCCCCAATCAGATCATTATCTAGGAACAGGTCAACCCCGTCCACAGGCAAGCTAGGGACTTCTTTCAAACTCCAGGCAGGGTTTGATTAGTTTGCTTCTTGAGGGTTCGAAATCCCTGGTGGTAAGCTTCTGGTACTAGCTCATATGCCCCGAGGATAGCATTTTTTGTCAGTTCATAATTTGGTGAACTCTCATCTGGCAACAGGGAATAAACCTCTTGGGCTTTTCCTGTTAACTTGCTTTGTAACAGAAGAGTCCAAGTCTCAGCTGGTCACTTTAACTGCCTTGCAAGTTTTTCAATAGACATAAAAAATTCTTCCACATCTCCCTCATTGAACTTTAGGATCAGTTGAGTAAATTTTAACAATTCAGTACCCAGCCCTGAATTACAATCCTCCATATTGGCCATGCTTTCACTGGGGTTACTCTGTCACTCCCTAGTTAACTCAAGCCACCTCAGCTCTCTCTCCTCGCATTCCTTCTGGAAAGTTCTTTCTCTTTCTCTATCCTCTCTCTCTTTTTCTTTCTCCTGTCTCTCTCTCTCTCTTTCTCGTTCCCTGTCTTCTAATTCAGGTTTCCTCTTCCAATTGTATCTTTGCTAGCAATACCCTGTTGGAGTCTATTTCTAACCCTGATTTTGCTTCTTCAGATTCAAGGAAAAATCTAGTCTAAGGAGTTCAGACCTTCTAGCCTTGGCACAGACAGTGATCCCACACTGCTCAGCCATTTTTCACAACTCTTCCATAGACAGTACTTTTAACTTATCCCAGGTTATTTCACCCTGACTTGGGGAGCTACTGGCTTCAGTCGCAGACATGTTAGTATTCAATCACACACAACCACAAGAAAACCTGGACTGAAATCTTTTCTCTTTTTGGTTGATTGGGATCAATTTGACTTCCCACTTCCAATTTTCTCATTTTTCTGTAGGTTGAATGCTGGACGAGCCCCCAAATTTCTGTTACGACCAGGTGAGAAAGGGGTCTAGGAGATTCCTCTCAGCCTTTTCCTGGTTTGAACTTAACAAGGTTTAATTTTTAAAACACTGTGTTTTTAGTTACCCCTCAATGAATCCTTGTTCACTGCTCTCCAATTGTAATGGCAAAGAAATCAACCAGACAGGTTTCTTAGATTTAAACGAGACAGGTGTAAGTTTATTAACCTTACAACTCTAACTCGGGTAAAACTACTAAAAATATGTGATGCGACCACGCTAGCCTGCATACGCGATGAACACACATGCGGATAGAGACAGAAAAGAAGAAAGAATCAAGGGGAACGGTTTGAAGAAAGAGCTGGAGTTCATTTACTGTCTTTTGAGTTCAATGTAAAGTCTGTGGTTGCAGCTCAATTTTGCCATCTTGTTGGGGCCCAGTACACACATTCAACCTTGTTTTGATGGTTTTCTGTCTTCTTGAAATCCAGTTGCAGTCTCTTCTTTTCGTGAGAGAGAGAGAAAGAGCGAGACAGAGAGATGCTGTCTTCCTTCAAGTTCAGTTACAGTCTGACTTCAAAACTGTTCTGTGAACACAATTCAAACCAAACCTGGGTCAGCAGGCCAGTCATGTGATTAGTTCCTTTTTCGGACCAACCTGCCTGGTGAGGATTTGTGAATTCTTTCAATCTTAGTAGACATCCTCTGTAGGGGACTGGAATGCTACCTTCACACATCCAATGTCTTTTGATCAAAATCCATTTGGTTAATTAAATCAGGGAGCAGTTCCATTGTCTTCTCCAGGCCACTGTCTTTTAGAATGCACGTGCAACCATGTTTTCAGTCCACTAAGAGTTTAAAATTAATGTTCCATATGCCAATTTAATATGTCTAATTCTTGACAGGTATGGTGTTCATCACAGTATACTCATAATAACAGCTGTAATACTCAACTACCACTAGTATGAACTCTCCTGATGAAAGTTGGCCTAAGTTGTCAACTGCTACATTCTCCCACGGTCCATCCGGTAACAATGTACTGCGTACTGGTTCTGGTGGATTGGGTCGACTGACAAGTTGACATCTATGACTTGTTTAGACAAACTGCTCCACATTTTTCTCTATCCTTGGGCATTATGCTTTGGTTCGTAAATTTTGTTTAGTACCAACCATTCCCAAGTGCCCCTCATGAGCTAGCATCACCAGTCTAGACCAAACAGATGGATGAGGGTAAAGCAGTGGATGTGGTGTATATGGATTTCAGTAAGGCGTTTGATAAGGTTCCCTACGGTACGCTATTGCAGAAAATACGGAAGTATGGGGTTGAAGGTGATTTAGATCTTTGGATCAGAAATTGGCTAGCTGAAAGAAGTCAGAGGGTGGTGGTTGATGGCAAATGTTCATCCTGGAGTTTAGTTACTAGTGGTGTACCGCAAGGATCTGTTTTGGGGCCACTGCTGTTTGTCATTTTTATAAATGACCTGGATGAGGGTGTAGAAGGGTGGGTTAGTAAATTTGCGGATGACACGAAGGTCGGTGGAGTTGTGGATAGTACCGAAGGATGTTGTAGGGTACAGAGGGACATAGATAGGCTGCAGAGCTGGGCTGAGAGATGGCAAATGGAGTTTAATGCGGAAAAGTGTGAGGTGATTCACTTTGGAAGGAGTAACAGAAATGCAGAGTACTGAGCTAATGGGAAGATTCTTGGTAGTGTAGCTGAGCAGAGAGATCTTGGTGTCCAGGTACATAAATCCCTGAAAGGGCTGTTAAGAAGGCATACGGTGTGTTAGCTTTTATTAGTAGGGGGATCGAGTTTCGGAGCCACGAGGTCATGCTGCAGCTGTACAAAACTCTGGTGAGGCCACACCTGGAGTATTGCGTGCAGTTCTGGTCACCGCATTATAGGAAGGATGTGGAAGCTTTGGAAAGGGTGCAGAGGAGATTTACTAGGAAGTTGCCTGGTATGGAGGGAAGGTCTTACGAGGAAAGGCTGAGGGACTTGAGGTTGTTTTCGTTGGAGAGAAGGAGGAGGAGAGGTGACTTAATAGAGACATATAAGATAATCAGAGGGTTAGATAGGGTGGATAGTGAGAGTCTTTTTCCTCGGATGGTGATGGCAAACACGAGGGGACATAGCTTTAAGTTGAGGGGTGATAGATATAGGACAGATATTAGAGGTAGTTTCTTTACTCAGAGAGTAGTAGGGGCGTGCAACGCCCTGCCTGCAACAGTAGTGGACTCGCCAACTTTAAGGGCATTTAAGTGGTCATTGGATAGACATATGGATGAAAATGGAATAGTGTAGGTCAGATGGTTTCACAGGTCGGCGCAACATCGAGGGCCGAAGGGCCTGTACTGCGCTGTAATGTTCTAATGAAAGCTTTGTAGCATTATAAGTCTGTTATCTCTGAGCACACACTTCCCAATTGTGCACAGTTCATGCTGTGGGCTGGATTTTATTAGTTTGCTACCAATGGAAGCCCATCCGTGTGGGCTGCACGCCAAAGAGTCGCCGTAATCTCAAGCACGGCAGCTCATTTAAATAGCCAGGGTGGGCCACCCCAATCATGCGGGGGAGGGGTGTACTGTCCGTCCTCGTCAATGGCGTCAGCTGACGTGCGCAGGTAGTGACACCATTTTTAAAGGACCTTTAGCCCCACCCACTTATTTAAATATTTAAAGATCGATTGAATTAAATTAAATAAATACATTTCTTTTGCCCCTCTCCCAGCTCTCCCATAACAATTAACTTAATTATTTTCCCTTTCCACCCCCAAAACACTTACCTTCAGAATCTGACCTTACCCACCCCTCCCAAACTGAACAAACTTTTAAAGACAACCCTTCCCAACATCCCCAACACCCATGACATTAATTTGACCCCGTTCCCCCCAACAACCCCCCGCCCTGATAAACTTACCTCTTCCTCCCTCCCATCAGTGAGGCGCCTCGTTTCCCCGGGCGGGAATCCGAAGGCATGGGAGTGCTGGCTGCCGGGCCGAAGATCATGGCAGACCATCAAGAGGAGGTGTAAATATATTTAACTTAATTATTTTAATTGATTTGACTATTCAAATTGTGGTCCCATTGCACAGCGATGGGGAGGTCGCCACAGAGCCTTGCTGCCGCCAGGAGGATTGGGCTGGGCCTTGCCGGTGTGGAGATCCATGGTGGGCCTCATCCGGGACCATCTTCAGGCCCCCACCTACCCCCACCCCCCCCCCCACCCCCGTCACGATTCCCGACGTCAAGTGCTCCTTAAAATCCAGCCTCCTGAATGGGCATTTCTCCCAATTTCCAGCTTTGAATCTCTGTCTGATGTCATTCAATTTTGGATCTTTGTCTGACTCTCTTTCAACCTCTCTAGTTGTCATTGCTCGCGGTGTAGCATGAACTGCCAAAAACTGCAACAAATGATTCAGCTTCCTTCTCGAGTGAAGATCTGTGTGTTTGTCCTTCAACTGAATCTATGATGTTTTGGTCAACCATTTCCTTGATCTTTGCCTCAACTTTCCCTTTCAGACCAAAAGGTCTTCTGTGTACAGGCTGAGCTACAGGCTTCATGTTCCCGTCATTGGTTAATCTCACTTGGCAGTTGTGCAACTTCCCAATTCCTTGAAACTCTGGTCCAAACTCCTCTCGAAGCTCCACATCGGATTTCACAGAATTCACTTTCAATCCAATGTGTAGCACCCCCAAGGCTTGGCCAGTTTCTCTCCTCAGAAGAGGCTCATCATCCTCCTCAATCACTGCGAATTCTGCCTCTACATTCCAATCCCCAGTTCTCACACCCGCAGTGAAGAATCTAACAATTTGAAGTGGAGTTTTAGATGTGTAAAGATAAAGCTTTTCGAGATGTGCACTTGATTCTCTGTCTTCAGTTCCTCCCACAGTGCTCTGTCACTGCCTGAATCTACAATAATACTCACTTCATCACCCTCAACAATCACTGGAACATTCTCATGGTTTCTTCCATTGACAGAAAACGTGTATCCATAATTATTATTCGTGTCCTCACTCATTGCATCTTCTTCAACTCGTCTCACAGTTGTACTATTTTCATCTTGTTTTCCTTTACATGGTTTGCCAGGCTTCCCACTTTGTTCAGCTTTGCTTCTGCACTTCTTGGCAAAATAGTCTTTTCCCCCACATTTTCTGCACATCTTTCCCTTGGCAGGGCAGCAGGTATCTCTTCCATAGTGCCCCAATCTGCCACATGTGAAACACTCAGACATTGTTTCCATTTACACGTACCTGGATTCCGTTGTGTCACTTGATTAATCTCAGATTCTGTCGTGCCGATGGCGGAAATGGGACCAAGTTTCATGATGTGAACTTGTCCATCCACTGCTTCCAACGCAGTCGGAATTTTCAAAGTGTCTTTCCGGGAGCCTGATCCTCAACCTATCCGACTTGCAATGTTGGACCACCTGATCCTTTATCTGGTTATTACGATCTGTTGCAACATAATTGTATCCATTTGATGCCTGCCTCAAACAAGTCACAAATTGGGTTACTGTTTCCCCCTCTTTCTGTTTCATTTGATGGAAAACGTGCCTTTAGAATGTGGTATTTGGTGTCTCCACATAATGGTCCCTCAAATCATTCACTGCATGTTCATAATCCGCCTTTTCTCCCGTGTCAGGCAATGTCTTGAAAGTCTCCCTCACCGACACGTTCGCATTGAACAGCAATAAGACCCATCGCTGTGCTTTCTGCACCTCCATCACCCCATCCAAAAACAAACCGCGACTGTCAGCGTACGCTTCAGACTCCTCCAGGCACGCTTTCCATTTCACACTGATGGAAATGGCATCACCCTGTCGGATCAAACGGCTCAATTCCCCGGACTGCAGACATATCAGATCCAGCAAATGATACAATCCTGAATATCTCCGAATTTACCTCTTTATTGTTTGTCTTTATAACTTCTTTGCCAATGTCACAGCTCAAGCTGAAGCAACCAATGGTGCTTTATGTAGTCTAAGTCCCCTCCTCCTACAACGTGCGTTAATATCCATGTATCTGGACCCTACTTTATCTCCTCCATTTTGGATCACTAGTGCCTCAGTGAGATCATCTCTAAACTACCTAGTTTCCAATCCCCAATACCGTTAAGCTCTGATTTTAACCCAGGGTGGGATCTGTGCAGGTGAGCCTTCTGCACTCCATCGCCCCTGCATCTGGACCCGAACACCCCTGGATCTGTACCCCAATGTCCCTGAATTTTTACCCCAGTACTCCTGCATCTGTACATTGTCATGATTGTACATATGGACTATAGTATTAGAGAATATATGATACTTGGAAATGACTCTGAAAGGAACTCAGTGTTTTGGGGAAAACACCTGACCTGGGGGTTGTTGTAAGGTCAGATAGGCATATGCTCCTGTAGTGAGCACAGTAAGCAAGAACTCTACAGAAAGTTTTAATAAAACATTTGTTAAATCTTTGTTAGAGATGAAGAGATAAGTTTTTGTTTTTCAGAAAGGACATCCTTAACCCCATTGTAGGCAAGGTGTCAAAGGCGCTCAGTTAGATCACAAGGTCCCAGCACTAGGAACCTGGCATCTGTAGCACCAGTACTAGAACAGAATGGTCTGAGGCTCAAAAGTCTGACAAGAGATCACCTGCCAACCTCCCATACAAAACAGGTAAGGATGATCATACAGTAGGCTGGCATGTTGGACAACAAGCAGGGAGCCAAGCAAAGGGCTCTACTCTCCCACTGAGGCTATGTTTCTAGTTGGGCTGATTATCCATGGGTGCAAGGGGCTTTCCAGTACCTCACCCTGGTGCTGTTATTCAGGTGTGAGCTGAGTTAGTCAATAAGTTACTCAACTGTGACAGGCATCGCAACCAAATCAAATCTGTTGCGGTCAAACAAGGAGAGGGACAAGAGGGGAGCCTTTCACCCCCTGCTCACCTGATCGTAACAATATAAATGACTTGGATATCAGAATACAGAATAAAATTTCAAAATTAGCCAATTATACCAAACTTGGAGGTGTGGCAAACAGGGAGGACAATACCAATCGACTGCAACAGTACATAGGCTGGCAGAATGGGCAGACAAGTGGCAGAGGAAATTTAATACAGAGAAGTGTGAGGTGTTGCATTTTGGCACAAGGGAAAGGCAGAGGCAATATGGACTTAATGCCACTGTTCTGAAGCGTGTGCAGGGACGGAAGAACCTCAGTGGCTGGACATATTGAGAGAGTAGTTAGCAAAGCACACAGGATCTTGGGCTTCATAAATAGAGGTATTGAGTACCAAAGCAGGGAAGTTATGCAGAACCTTTATAAAGCTCTGGTTAGGCCACAACTAGAGAATTGTGTCCAGTTTTGGTCACCACATTTTAGGAAGGATGTGAAAGTCCTTGAGAGGACGCAGAGGAGATTATTTACCAGAATGGTTCCAGGCATGAGGGATTTTAGCTACAAGGTTAGGTTGGAGATGCTGGGGTTGTTCTCCTTGGAACAAAGAGGTTGAGGAACGATCTGATAGAGGTGCACAAGATTATGACAGGTTTAGCTGGCAGAGTCCTGAAGGACAAAGCTGCTAGACTGGGTCTGCAGCAGGTGGTGGGGGAACCAACAAGAGGGAAAAACCTACTTGACCTCATCCTCACCATTCTGCCTGCCGCAGATTCATCTGTCCATGACAGTATTGACTGGAGTGACCACTGCACAATCCTTGTGGAGACAAAGTCCCACCTTCACACTGAGCATACCATCCAACGTGTTGTGTGGCACTATCACCGTGCTAAATGGGATAGATTTTGAACAGATTTAACAATGCAAAACTGGGCATCCATGAGGCGCTGTGGGCCATCAGCAGCAGCAGAATTGTACTCAACCACAATCTGTAACCTCATGGCCCGGCATATCCCCACTCTACCATTACTATCAAGCCAGGAGACCAACCCTGGTTCAATGAAGAGTGCAGGAGGGCATGCCAGGAGCAGCACCAGGCATACCTCAAAATGAGGTGTCAACCTGGTGAAGCTACAACACAGCACTATCTGCTTGCCAAACAGCATAAGCAGCATACAAAAGACAGAACTAAGCAATCCCATAACCAACAGATCTGATCTAAGCTCTGCAGTCCTGCCATATCCAGCCGTGAATGGTGGTGGACAATTAAACAACTAACTGGAGGGGGTGGCTCCATAAATAACCCCATCCTCAATGATGGGGAAAACCAGCACATCAGTGCAAAAGATAAGGCAGAAACATTTGCAACAATCTTCAGCCAGAAGTGCCAAGTTGATGATCCATCTCAACTCCCTCCTGAAGGCCCCAGCATTATAGATACCAGACTTCAGCCAATTCGATTCACTCCGCATGATATCAAGAAACGACTGAAGGCACTGGATACTACAAAGGCACTACTGACAATATTCCGGCAATAGTACTGAAGACCTGTGCTCCAGAACTTGCCGAACCCCTAGCCAAGCTGTTCCAGTACAGCTACAACACTGGCATCTATCCAGCAATGTGGAAAATTGCCTAGGTATGTCCTGTACACAAAAAGCAGGACAAGTCCAACCCAGTCAATTACCACCCCATCAGTCTACTCTCAATCATCAGCAAAGTGATGGAAGGTGTCATCAACAGTGCCATCAAGCAGCACTTGCTTCGCAATAACCTGCTCAGTGATACCTAGTTTGGGTTCCAACAGGGCCGCTCAGCACCTGACCCTCATTACAGCCTTGGTTCAAACATGGACAAAACAGCTGAACTCAAGAGGTGAGGTGAGAGTGACTGCCCTTGACATCAAGACAGCATTTGACCGAGTATGGCATCAAGGAGCCCTAGCAAAACTGGAGTCAATGGGTATCAGGGGGAAAACTCTCTGCTGGTTGGAGTCATACCTAGCGCAAAGGAAGATGGTTGTGGTTGTTGGAGGTCAATCATCTGAGCTCCAGGACATCACTGCAGGAGTTCCTCAGGGTAGTGTCCTCGGCCCAACCATCTTCAGCTGCTTCATTAATGATCTTCCTTCAATCATAAGGTCAGATGTGGATATGTTCGTTGATGATTGCACAATGTTCAGCACCATTCGCGACTCCTGAAATACTGAAGCAGTCCGTGTAGAAATGCAGCAAGACCTGGACAATATCCAGGCTTGGGCTGATAAGTGGCAAGTAACATTCATGCCACACAAGTGCCAGGCAATGACCATCTCCAACAACAGAGAATCTAACCATCTCCCCTTGACATTCAGTTGCATTACCATCGCTGAATCCCCCACTATCAACATCCTAGGGGCTACCATTGACCAGAAACTGAACTGGAGTAGCCATATAAATACCATGGCTACAAGAGCAGGTCAGAGGCTAGGAATCCTGCGGCGAGTAACTGACCTCCTGTCTCCCTAAAGCCTGTCCACCATCTACAAGGCACAAGTCAGGAGTGTGATGAAAACTCTCCACTTGCCTGGATGGGTGCAGCTCCAACAACACTCAAAGAGCTCGACACCATCCAGGACAAAGCAGCCCGCTTGATTGGCACACCATCCACAAACATTCACTCCCTCCACCACCAATGCACAGTGACAACAGTGTGTACCATCTACAGGATGCACTGCAGCAACGCACCAAGGCTCCTTAGATAGCACCTTTCAAACCTGTGACTTCTACCACCTCGAAGGACAAGAGCAGCAGATGCATGGGAACATCACCACCTGCAAGTTCCCCTCCAAGTCACACACCATCCTGACTTGGAACTATATCGCTGTTCCTTCAATGTCGCTGGGTCAAAATCCTGGAACTCCCTTCCTAACAGCACTGTGGGATGTACCTACCCCACATGGACTGCAGCAATTCAAGAAGGCAGCTCACCACCAGCTTCTCAAAGGCAGTAAGAAATGGGCAATAAATGTTGACCTAGCTAGCGATGCCCACATCCCATGAACAAATTAAAAAAAGATAAGGTAGATAAAGAAATGCTGTTCCAATTAGACGGTGGTACAAGGACTAGGGGTCACCTATTTAAGGTTTTGGGCAAGAGATACAGAAGGGTTGTGAGGAAGAACATTTTTATGCAGCGATTGGTAATGCCCTGGAACTCTCTGCCTATGAGGGTGTTGGAAGCTGAGACGATGACTGACTTCAAAAGGAAATTGGATGGGCACTTGAGGGAAATAAGCTTGCAGGGCTATGGAGATAGAGCAGGAGAATGGGACTGACTGGATTGCTGTATAGAGAGCTGGCATGGATTTGATGGGCCAAATGTCCTCATTCTGTGTTGCAATGACTATGACACTGGCTTCTCTCTCCACCCCGCCCTCCCTCTCTGTGTAAATATCAGGACCTTTATTTTTGGCAGGTGTGGAGTAACAGTGAACTTTAAAGCATGTATATACCCAGCTTAGGGGAGTTTCTATAGTTTATCAGCTTGGACAGTTCATCTATTCACACTTAATTGGATCATTAATGATGATCAGGAGAAGTTCACCCCAGCCATGCGGATCATGAGATTCCTCTCCTATAAATTTTCTTTCCTCAGTCCCAGATTTGCACCATTGGGATAACGAGCCTCCTTTCATAGTGTAATTACATTCCTGGTTCATCAGCTTTCAGAGTAAAATGGGATGTTTTCAGTGTGAAATGCACACTTCTTTCTGTGGTGTGAATGAGTTCACTATCGCTGTTTCCCCAGACTTTCATTTCCTATTGAGCAAAGACGGCTGGTTTATTCACCACATAATGATTAAGGGCAGAGTTAATCAGTACACACAATGGATTATGGATAATTTCCTACAATGATTTAACATAGAGTGCACCGTGTCAATATATCATAGAGATCATGGAGATTAAACTATTGATCAGATTCTGCTTGTTGCAGGTTTACTAGCTCTCCAGAAGGTGTGGACACTTCATTACTGCCACAAAATTGGTCAACAAAACTTCAGTTATTTGTTGGTTGAAAAAGAGCTTCTTTTAGCCATGGATTAGGTGTAATCAGAAAAATACAAGAGATTGCATTTATATAGTGCCTTTCACAACCTGAGGATGTTCCAAAGTGCTTTCTAGCCAATAAAACATTGATGCAATTAGACAGTCAACTAAAGAAAACCATTGGCAGCTGTATGTTGACAGGAGAGCTCAGTCCTGGAAGGGCTCTGTTGGATGTGTGTCACTAAACAATACTTTTGGATTGGATGGTACATTTCTTGCCTTTGGATTTGAAAATTGTTGGTTGAAGCCCCACCCTCCAGCAGTTTGGACACACAGCCTAATCCCAATATTCCAGTTAAGGAGTGGGAGAGTGCTGCATTGGATGAGACAATGAAATGCTAAGCGGTTGTATGCCCTGGAGGACATTAAAGACCCCATGGCATTATTAAGTACAGGAATTCTCCCAGTGTCCGAACCAACACAATCCAAAAAACCCAGGTTAAGTGACTAGCAGTCCCATGCTGTTTGTGAATATTGGTATGAATAAATCAGATGCTATGTTGCAATTAATGTACATGAAACACTTTAAATCTTGATTATTTCCAACATGAAGTGTGGATCTCCATAGTCCCACCAGCATCAGGCATCCATATGTCTTCATAAGGACTTAGATTCCATTGTCTTATATCAACCCAAATGTGAAAATGACCGCAGTTGCTGTGCAGCTCCCTTGGATGGTCAATTTGACACAAGGCATTTATGGTTGGTTCATCGAAAGAGTCTGTTAAAGCAAAAATGACAAGTCTGGATTAGCTATATGGAACTGCGATCAAAACCTGTTTAAATATACCAAATCTCACTGTTCAATTTCTAAAACTTTAATTAAATCTTGCATTTATGCTGGGAATTTTCTGAAACTAGGCAGGTGGGAGGAGCTGTTAAAATGGGGTGGTGATTACCTGCTTTGGCCCTAAATCACTGCAATTTTAACATGCTTGATTTATCAGGTGTCAGAGGAGTCCACCTGAGTCAGGCGAGACTCTCCTACGTTTATGCAATTGGGATCCTGTTACTTCTTCAGGACCCAACCTCGAGCTGACGGAAACGATGGCGGTCCGCCCGCGCGAGCTGCACGTACCGGAGCCGCCGTGATATTGAACGTGGCGGCTCATTTAAATGCCCCCCTTGATGATGTGGAGGGGGCAGGCGGACTGTCCCCATTAATGGCGTCAGCGTCTGTGCAAAGGCAGCTGACGCCATTTTTAAAGGGCTTCGAGGCCAAACTTTCACTGTAAATATTAAAGGTAAGTTTAATGAAAACATTTAAATCCATTTAAATTGCACCTCTACTCCCCCCCCCCAGTAACCATAACATTCGTTACTTGCTCTCTCCCCCCAAAAAACTTCCCCTGCCCCCCAAAGTACATAAACTTTAAATTCTAACCCTTCCTATCATCCCCTAAACCAATGATACTAGTTTGATCCGCTCCCCCCCACTCCAGCACTGAATAACTTAACTGCTCCCCCCTCCCCACCAGTGTTCCACCTCAGATCCCTAGACCGGGCTCCGAAGGCACAGGAGTACCGGCCACCGGAACCAATATCGCAGCGGATGGAAGGAGGAGGCGAGAAGGTAATAAATGTCTTTATTTAAATTAATTTGCATATTTAAATTGGACAACATAATTTATGCAAAGAATGATTGAGTTATGGGATAAGTTACCAGGAAAGGCTAAGAAAATGGACTGTATAACTGGGGTTCTGAGGCAATTGGACAGGTGTTGTTGGAGTAAGCTTGGTGAATTGCTTCAATGTGTTTTGTAGATTTTACATTCTGCAGCCCCAATGTGACAGTGATGGAGGGTTGGATACTGAGGCTCGTGGCAATGGTCACTCGAGCATACTGCCGTGACCTGGATTGTGTTGAGCTTCTTGAATTTTCAAGAATTGCTAAGTGTATGATGGAGAGGCTTTGAGGGGTGAAGAGGTGAATCACTTGCCACAGAGGACTTAACTCTGACCTGCTCTTGTAGCCACAGTGTTAATATGGCTGATCCAGTTTGTAGTTTAAGGATGCAAGGAGTTAATGCTGAAGCCAGTGAGAGCAACCCGTCCCACTGTAAGTGCGATGATGTCATAGTCAGATGAGGTTAGGCTGAAGAGAAGAGAGAGCAGCACGAGGAGGCTAACATAGGAGGCTTGATGAGAGTCTATACAGTATTATGTAAATAATAAACAGTTCTTAGTTGACCTTATCCTGAGTCTGAGACTTTCTCCAGAATGTCCCTGTTACACTTCTAAGTACAACAACACACAACATGGTGAAGCTTCTGAGCCCACCAGAGTGTTAATGATTGTGAATGTGGCAACATTGGGGCCAGTTAAGGTCAAGGGAGATTCTCTTTATCTTATTTGTTCATGGAACGTGGATGTCACTGACAAGGCCAGCATTTATTACTCATCTCTGATTGCTTTCTTGAACTGCTGCAGCACAAGCGGTTAACGTAGTACCACTGCTAAGGATGGAGATCCAGGGTCTTGACCCAGCGATGATGAAGGTCTGGGTGATATATTTCCATGCTGCTCCCATACGTCTGCTGTTCATGTTCTAACCGGTAGATTTCAAGGGTTTGGGAGATGGTTCGGTTGATGGCCATTAATCTAGCACTGAAGTGACATGAAAGCTACATGTCATTTGTCAGCCTAAGTCTGGTTGTTGGCCAAGGCCTTCTGTAGGTTGTCTCTATGACCAGTCAAGATGTGAATGGAGCTGTAAAATTGTCAGTGAGCAGTCCTATTCCTAGGGCTGTATTTTTATTGGGGTGCCACGCTCCGAGGCACGCCCGCATTCATTTCCATAGAGGCTGCATGCCGCCATCCCCATATTATGTGGGGAGAGGCGGGACATTCATCGTAGTGAGAGAGTCTTTGACAGGTGTGCAGCAGGTGCTGGGGCCCTATTTTAAGCACCCCAGCACCTGCTTCCTGACAGCTATCAAAGAATACTAACACACTGCTGAAGAGTGGGGCTGCTGTCAATCTGGCAGCAAAGCAGAAAGTGCTGGAGAAACTCAGCAGGTCAGGCAGCATCTGTGGAGAGAGAAGCAGAGTTAGCTTGTCCAAGTTCACAGACCTGAAAGTTAACTCTGCTTGTCTCTCCACAGCTGCTGCCTGACTTGCTGAGTTTCCCCAGCATTTTCTGCTTTGCTGTCACATACTTACCCTGTAGTGTTCCAGTGTCCTGTGAAGTTGCGATCCTCTTCTTCCACTCAAGTGTAACATTCTTTCTTGTAGGCATGCTGCACCTGGGTGAATAATCTTAATTTTGCACATTCCATGACATGAGACTTAAACATACCAGAAAAGGCAAATACACAACAGAAATAAAACCATAAGTGAAGAATAATTACCTGCTTCTTCTTCTTCTTCTTTGGGCTTCTTGTCTCGAAAGACAATGGGTAAGCGCCTGGAGGTGGTCAGTGGTTTGTGGAGCAGCGCCTGGAGTATCTATAAAGACCAATCCTAGAGTGACAGACTCTTTCACAGGTGCTGCAGACAAAATTGGCAGTCGGGGCTGTTACACAGTTGGCTCTCTCCTTGCACTTCTGTTTTTCTTCCTGCCAACTGCTAAATCTCTTCGACTCGCCACTCTTTGGCCCCACCTTTACAGCTGACCGCCAGCTCTGGCGATCACCGGTAACTGACTCCCATGTCTTGTGATCAATGTCACAGGACTTCATGTCGCGTTTCCAAAAGTCTTTAAAGCAGAAACATGGACGGGTCTGATACCAGTGACGAGCTCGCTGTACAATGTGTCCTTGGGGATCCTGCTATCTTCCATGCAGCTCACATGGCCAAGCCATCTCAAGCGCCGCTGGCTCAGTAGGGTGTATATGCTGAGGATGATGGCCGCCTCGAGGACTTCTGTGTTGGAGATACGGTCCTGCCACCTGATGCCAAGGATTCTCCGGAGGCAGCGAAGATGGAATGAATTGAGACATCACTCTTGGCTGGCATACGTTGTCCAGGCCTTGCTGCTGTAGAGCAAGGTACTGAGGACACAGGCTTGATACACTCGGACTTTTGTGTTCCGTGTCAGTGTGCCATTTTCCCACACCTTCTTGGCGAGTCTGGACATAGCAGTGGAAGCCTTTCCCATGCGCTTGGTGATTTCTGCATCGAGAGACAGGTTACTGGTGATAGTTGAGCTGAGGTAGGTGAACTCTTAAACCACTTCCAGATCGTGGTCGCCGATATTGATGGATGGGGCATTTCTGACGTCCTGTCCCATGATGTTCGTTTTCTTGAGGCTGATGGTTAGGCCAAATTTGTTGCAGGCAGCCGCAATCCTGTCGATGAGTCTCTGCAGACTCTCTTCTGTGTGGGATGTTAATGCAGCATCGTCAGCAAAGAGGAGTTCCCTGATGAGGACTTTCCGTACTTTGGTCTTCGCTCTGAGCCGGGCAAGGTTAAACAACTTGCCATATGATCTTGGGTGGAGGAAAATTCCTTCTTCTGAAGACTTGAAGGCATGTAAGAGGAGCAGGGAGAAGAAGATCCCAAACAGTGTAGGTGCGAGAACACGGCCCTGTTTCATGCCACTCAGGATAGGAAAGGGGTCTGATGAGGCACCGTTACACTGAGTTGTGCTTTTCATATTGTCATGGAATGAGGTGATGATACTTAGTAGCTTTGGTGGACATCCGATCTTTGCTAGTAGTCTGAAGAGACCACGTCTGCTGATGAGGTCAAAGGCTTTGGTGAGATCTATGAAAGCAATGAAGAGGGGCATCTGTTGTTCGCGGTCGAAGGGAGAACAGCATGTCAATGGTGGATTTGTCTACTCAAAAGCCACACTGCCTCAGGATTGACACGCTCAGCCAGCTTCTGGAGCCTGTTTAAAGCGACTTGAGCGAAGACTTTCCCCACTATGCTGAGCAGGGAGATTCCACGGTCGTTGTTGCAGTCACCTCGGTCACCCTTGTTCTTATAGAGGGTGATGATATTGGCATCGCGCATGTCCTGTGGTACTGCTCCCTCATCCCAGCACAGGCAAAGCAGTTCGTGCAGAGCTGAAAGCATAGCAGGCTTGGCACAGGCAATACACTGATTATTTCAGGGGTAATGCCATCCTTTCCAGGGGCTTTTCCGCTGGCTAGAGAATCAATGGTGTTACTGAGCTCCGATTTTGATGGCTGTTGGTCCAGCTCATCCATGAAACTGGGCTGCATGGAGGACGGTATCAGTGACAACATTTTCCCTGGAGTACAGTTCTAGGTAGTGCTCCACCCAGCGGTCCATTTGCTTGCTTGGGTCAGTGATCGTGTCCCCTGATTTAGACTTGAGGGGGGCGATCTTCTTGATGGTTGGCCCAAAAGCTGTCTTAATGCCATCATACATTCCTCTGATGTTTCTGGTATTGGAGGCCAGCTGAATATGACTGCATAAGTGTTGCCAGTCGTCATTTGCGCAGCACCTGGCTGTTCTTTGTGCGGTGCTTCTGGCTGCTTTAAGTGCTATGGATGTTAACTCGCTGGGGGCTTTCTTGTAGTTCAACAGTGCAATGCGCTTAGCGACTATGACAGGTTCCATCTCTTCAAAGTGAGATTGAAACCAGTCTGCATTCTGCTTCTCACGTTTGTCATAGGTGGTCATTGCTGAGTCATAGATGGCATCTCTGATGTGGGCCCACTTGGTCTCTGCATCCCCTGCAGGAGTGTTTTGAAGGGCTTTTTCAAGCGATTTAAGAAACTTTTGTGACAGCTGTGGATAAGAAATTCTGCTAGTGTTGATGCGCGGGCGGCCCTTCTGCTTGGAGTGATGTAAGTTCTTTGGTTTGAGTCTAACTTTGCTGCACACCAGGGAGTGGTCGGTGTATCAGTCCGCACTGTGGAAGCTGCTTGTGATTTGAACGCCTTGTGACGATGAGGTCCAGCTGATGCTAGCGACATGATCTAAGGTGTCTCCATGAAACCCGGTGACAGGGTTTAGTATGAAAGAACGAGTTGGTGATGCAGAAGTTGTGATGGGTACATAACTCGAGCAGTCTCTGTCAATTCTCATTCATCCTTCTAATGCCATAGCACGAGGCAGGAGGGCCATGAGTCATGGTCGGCCCCAACCCTGGCATTAAAGTCCCCCAGCAGGAACAGATGTTCGGTGTTGGGAATGCTACTAATGATATTATGGAGTTCCTCGTAGAACTGGTCTTTAAATTCAGGTAGGGAGCAGAGTGTTGGAGCATAGATGCTGAATAGGTGTACTGGACCAGAGGCGGTGAGCAGTCGGATGGACAGTATGCATTCCGAGCCATTTGAAGGTGGTTCTATCATGCTGAGCAAAGAGTTTCTGATGGTGAAGCCCACTCCATGCTGTCTTGGTTCTTCAGGATCCCTACCCTGCCAGTAGAAGGTGTAGTCTTGCTCTCTTAGAGATCCGCTTGGGGGGAGGCGTGTCTCCTGAAGTGCTGCAATGTTCACATTGAGTCTACTGAGCTCGTTGTTAATGATGGTGGTCTTCCGAGAATCGGTGATTTGTGTAAGATTTTCCGACAGGGCAAGGCACATAGTTCTGAAGTTCCAGCTTGTAAAACGAAGGGCTGGTACCTTCCTTCCTTTTTTTGTCGTGCTGTTTGGTGTGGTGTTACAGTCCTCTTGTCAGGCACCGACCCTAAGCTCCAAACACTCATTGAAGCAGGTGGACTGTGGCTGGGCAGAACCTTTCTAACCAGGGGCTGCCCAATGAGATGCGATGACCTCTCCCACCAACAAAGGCGACTCGTGGCGCCCAATCTCTATGCCAATTGAGCTGGACTTATAACCCGTAACTGCTGCCTTCTGTGTTGTTTTCGTTGCTGTGAGGCGACTGTCGAGTGACTATAGTGCGTGCCTGGGCAGAATGTATGGAGGTTGTGGGTTGTCCAAGCGCCAACACCCCCATCTTTGCCTTCCTAGTGGGGTCCAAAGGAGTGCAGAGCATGACGTTTGGTACCAGTTTGGCTGCAGGAGCTGCCGGAAACATGCAAAGGTGACACGTGACCGCCTTAGGGGCTTGCTCTGGATTTTCTGTTAGCATATACTCCCTTAGCCTTAGTCTCTCCCAAGGGGGTGGGGGGGGGGGGAGTGAAGCGGGGAGAAAGAGGGGGGTTGGAGAAGCAGGGAGCAACCAGGGCGGGGGAAGAGGGGAGCAAGCAGTGGGGGAGAAGTGGGGAGCAAGCAGGATGGGGGAAGCGGGGAGCGAGTGGGGGGGAAGCAGGGAGAAATCGGGGCGAGGGAGAAGCGGGGAGCATGCAGGGCTGGGGGGAAAGCGGGAAGCGAGTGCAGAGTTAGACCCCTGAATATCCCCCCTCCCTCTTCCTTTCTGTAATGCGGAATGAGACCCCTAAATAACAGCACCTGCAGCGTCGAGGGGCCAATAAAATTCAGCCCCTAAACATATGATGGAGCAAAGCTCATAAAGGAAGTAGTGGAAGACTGTTGACCAAAGGACAGCTGAGGATTTTTTTATTCATTTATGGGCATCACTGGAAAGTCCAGTATTTATTGCCCCTCCCTAATTGCCCTTGAGAAGGTGATAGTGAGACACTGCAGTCTGTGAAGGAAACCACACCTGCCAAATAGAAACATACTAATTTCATCATATAGAGCACTATTACTTGAACGTTTACTGGACATTGAACATAAGTTATTTTAAAAAGACCACAGAACAGTGGCTGAAAGCATGGCTGCACATTTGCATTCTTAAAGACAGTTGCATGGAGCGACAATGGGAGTTCTTCCGGATTCAATTAGCCAGATGGGTTTTGTCAATAGTGATGATCAAAAGTCATTGAGAGTCATTGACTGTGTAAGTGCCAGCATTTCACCACCCCGTACCACCCTCACCCCACCACTAAGAGTGTCTAGTAAGCTTGGAGGAATCCACAAACCTCACAGGAGAGGCTGTTTCAAACAGGGAGCTAGTCACATGACTAACCTGCTGGCCAACCTGGGGCTTTTTAAAGTGTGCCTGACACAGAAAGAAGAGACTGCAATTGAACTTCAAGGAGGAAGGTCTCCCTCTCTCTGTCTCTCTCTCACAAAGTTCCAGGGACCCATGGAAGTAACTTAAGCCTCAAGACAGAAGACCAGCGAAACAAGTTTGAAAGTGTGCACTGGGCCCCAACGTGAACTGCAAGACTTGACTTCAATCAAAGACGTTACATCCAACCCAAAACCAGTAACTGAACTCCATCTATTATTTCAAACCTTTCCCCTTTAATTCTTTCTCCTCCTCCATCTCTATTTGCATGTGTGTTTATTGTGTATGCATGCATTTTTAGCAGTTTTAACTGAGTTAGAGTTCTTAGTTTCATAAACTTGAACCTTTCTTGTTTAAACCTGAGAAAACCTGTCTGGTTGATTTTTTTGCCATTATAATTAGAGAGCAGTGAGCAAGGACTTAATGAGGGGAAGCTAAAAGCACAGTGTTTTAAAAGTTAAACCCTGTTACTGCCAAACAAGGAAAAGGCTGAGAGGAGAGCCCGAGACCCTTTACTCACCTGGTCGTAAAAAGTCTGTCTGCTGAAGATATTCCAACAGTGCTGTTAGGCAGGGAGTTCCAGGATTTTGTCCTGTCAATAATGAAGGAATGGTAATATATTTCTTGTAGGTGGTCGTGTTCCCATAGAACTTGCTGCCCTTGTTCTTCTAGGTGGTAAAGGTCATGGGTTTGGGAGGTACTTTCGAAGGAGCCTTAATGAGTTGCTGCAGTGAGTGCATCTTGTATATGGTACACACTGCTGCCACTGTGCGGCAGTGGTGGAGGGAGTGAATGTTTAAGATAGTAGATGGGGTGCCAATCAAGGGGCTGCTTTCTCCTCCACAAGGACTGTGCACTGGTCACCCACTCCAACACTGTCATGGATAGATGCAGCTGGGACAAGTATATTGTTGAGGACAAGGTCAAGTAGGTTTATCCCTCTTGTTTCTCTCACGACCTACCACAGATCCAGTCTTGTCCTTCAGATGTGTCGTTCAGGACTCAACTACCTTGATCAGTAGAGGTGCTCCCGAGCCATTCTTGGTGATGGACATTGAAGTCCCCCATGCAGAGCACATTCTGTGCCTTGCTACCCTCAGTGCTTCTTCCAAGTTGTGTTCAATATGGAGGAGTTCTGATTCATCAGCTGAGGGAGGTCGGTAGGTGGTAATCAGCAGGAAGTTTCCTTGGCCATATTTAACCTGATGACATGAGACATTATGGGGTCCAGAGTCAATATTGAGGATTTCCAGGCTCACTCCCTCTTTATTGTACAGGTGCTATCACCTCCAGGGGGTCTGTCCTGCCAGTGGGACAGGACATACTCATGGATGGTAATGGAGGAGTCTGGGTCTGTGGATGAAAGGTATGATTCTGTGAGGGTGACTATGTCAGACTATTGACTGGTCAGTGGGACAACTCTCCCAGTTAAGTAACAGACCCCAGATGTTATTGAGGAGGACTTTGCATCACTGACCGGGCTGGATGTGCATTTGTTGTGACCGGTGTGTAGGTGAATGTCAGGTGGTCCGTCCAGTTTTATTCTCACTGTTTATTGCAGCGTTTTAATGCAATTCTGGCTTGCTAGGCCATTTCAGAGGGCAGTTAAGTGTCAACTACTTTGCTGTGGGTCTGGAGTCACATATAGGCCAGACCGGGTAAAAGCATCAGGTTTCCTTCCCGAAAGTAATTTGTGAACCAGGTGGGTTTTTACAACAATCTGGTAATTTTATGATCATCATTCCTGACTAGCTTATATGCCAGTTTTTTTTTAAAATAATTAACTGGATTTAAATTCCCCAGCTGCCATGGTGTGATTACTAATTCAGAAAAATAATCGCTCTGCTACTGCACTATCCTGTAGCTTGGCTATATCCTTGGATGAGATGATTGGCCTCCAACAACCATTTCTATTGTGAAAGGTACAATTTCAGGCATTGGAGTGTTTTGCTAGGGCTCTTGGTAGCCCAGTCTCCCCTCTCTGTTCACATTCAGCTCTTGCTGCTCAGCCTGAGGCCCATAGTTCTGGCAGAATCTAATTTGAGTGTTACTGAGTAACTGTTCCTTACTATTTCCATCACTGCTGTCAGCCTAGATTCAGTGGTCTTTGGGTCAGAATGTTGTGGGTTCAAGTCCTGTTAGAATTTTATAGGTTTCTATGAGATCCCCCCTCACTCTTCTGAACTCCAGTGAATATAATCCTAACCAACTCAATCTCTCCTCATATGTCAGTCCTACCATCCCAGGAATCAGTCTGGTAAACCTTCGCTGTACTCCCTCTATAGCAAGAACATCCTCAGATAAGGAGACCAAACCTGCACACAATATTCCAGGTACGGCATCACCAAGACCCTGGATAATTGCAGCAAGATATCCCTGCTCCTGTACTCGAATCCACTCACTATGAAGGCCAACATACCATTTGCCTTTTTTACCGCCTGTTGCACCTGCATGCTTACCTTCAGCGACTGGTGTACGAGAACACCCAGGTCTCGCTGCGTATTCCCCTCTCTCAGTTTATAGCCGTTCAGATAATAATCTACCTTCCTGTTTTGGCTACCAAAGTGGATAACTTCGCATTTATCCACATTATACTGCATCTGCCATGCATTAACCCACTCACTCAACTTGTCCAAATCACCCTGAAGCCTCTCTGCATCCTCCTCACAACTCACCCTCCCACCCACTTTTGTGTCATTTGCAAATTTGGAGATATTACATTTAGTTCCCTCATCTAAATCATTAATATATATTGTGAATAGCTGGGGTCCTAGTACCGATTCCTGGGTATCCCACTAGTCACTGCCTGCCATTCGGAAAAAGACCCATTTATCCCTACTCGTTGTTTCCTGTCCGCGAACCAATTTTCTATCCATTGCAATACACTACCCCCAATCCCATGTGCTTTAATTTTACAAGCTAATCTATTATGTGGGACTTTGTCGAAAGCCTTCTGAAAGTCCAAATAAACCACATCCACTGGCTCCCCCTCATCAACTCTACTAGTTACATCCCCAAAGAATTCTAGTAGATTTGTCAAGCAGGATTTCCTTTCGTAAATCCATGCTGACTCTGCCCGATTCTACCACTGTTCTCTAAGTGCTCTGCTATAAAATCTTTGATAATGGACTGTGAACAAAGCCTTTTCCACTAACAATAAGAAATCAGCTGTGAGTGCTGAGTATTTATTGCAGTATTTCCCTGAGATTGATTGACCTGCTCAATTGCTGCTGTGTTCTCGCCTTGATAACACTGGCGAGTTTCAGGGAGCCCAGGAAACCTGTGGACCCAATGTTAAAGTCAAAAGCTAGTCTAAATATTGCTTTAATTGAGTGATTACCATATGGTAAAGGGCAGCACTTCTCTCCTGAGGGAGGTGTGAGCACATAGCCTAATGTGCTGAAGTGTTAAATGTGGAAGTCAGCAGATTTGTATCAGCTTCCTGACACATTGAAATTTTTCCATGTTTTAACCCCCAATCTGCTCCCAAACGCAGGCAGTCATTCAGGTTAAAATTCAGGCCTTGAGATCATAATCTAGGTTGATGCTTAAGCGCAGTGGTGAGGGAGTGCTGCATTGTCAGACATTGTCATGTCTTTCAAATGAGACATTAAACTGAGTCTCCATCTGCCCTCTCGGGTGGATGTAAAAGATTCCATGAGACTATTTCAAAGAACAGCAGGAGAATTCTCCCTGGCGTCTGACATTTGTCCATCAACCAACATCACTGAAACAGATTATCTTATTGTTGTTTGTGGGAGCTTGCTGTGTACAAAATCGCTGCCACCATTCCTGCATTTACAACGGTGACTACACATCAAAAGTACTTCATTGTCTGTCAAGCATTTTTGGATGTCTTGAGGTTTTGAAAAGTGCTATAGAAATACACATCTTTCTTTCTTTTCAGTACCGTATATCTGGGAGGAGGCTGTTAAGTCAATAATTGGCTCCATTAGATTTATCTTGTTTCTAGTGCAAAGGACATATCTGCGCAATCTTCCAAATTTTGGGGTCGATGCCACTGGAACAGCTTGGCAAGGGTGGGCAGATTGTTCTGGTGTGCAGGTCTTCAGTATTACGGCTGGGATATTGCTAATGTCCATAGCCTTTGCTGTGTTCAGTGTACTCAGCTGCTTCTTTATGTCATATGAAGCAAGCCAAATTGGCTATAGACTGGTATCTAAGATAGCGAGGACCTTGTTAGAAGGAGTAGAATTACCTGTTCAGCTTTTTGGTTGAAGACATTAACAAACACTTCAGCCTTGTCTTTTGCACTCATGCTGGGCTCCATCATAGCATGGAGAGGGTGAATCAGGGAATGGTATAGAAAGAATGAATGGGGAACATGGTTTCAAACTAAACTGCTATAGTAGAATGAAAGGGGGCACAGGTTTGCCGATTCACCTTTTTGATACCATTCCCCCATTCGCTTTCTCTATACTGTTCCCTGCCGATTTACCCTTTCTATACCATGGTGGAAAGTAGAATGTCAGGATGAGAGTGACCATCACTTGGAATGGATGTCAGAGTAGGGGAGTCAGGCAAAAACCCTGTAAACATTTAACAATGAAATGCCACAGGTACTTTCTGGAAGGGTAGGTTGAGATGGGCTGAATGGCCTTTCTCACCTGTATCTGTCTTGTAATCTGTGCACTATTGGTAAAGCTCATGTTGCCCATGAGTGTAATGTTATGCTGTGCTGTTGATGGGCGTAGCCCAGACATACCGGCATAATACCCAATCACAAAGCCTCAGCTCAAGCACAAGCTCTCTAAGATTGTCCAGTTTATCAATGATCTTCCTCCTTGCTATCTTAAATGTATTGATATCTTTTTGGCCTCTTCTTCTGAAATTATATCCTCCTAATAAAACCTGAGTCAAAGTAATTGTTAATATTTCTACCATTTCATTGTCATTACCTGTGAGTTTATCTTGCGCATCCTTCCATGGCCCTGATTCTATCCTGAGTTATCCTAATTAATTCACAGGATGTGGGCATCACTGGTAAGTGCAGCATTTATTGCCCAACTCTAATTGGCCGTGAAAAGGTGGTGGTGAGCCGCCTTCCTGTGCTGCTGCAGTATGTGTGATGTAGGTACACTCACAGTGCTGTTGGAGAGCAAGTTCCTGGATTTTGATCCAGTGATGAAGAAACGGCGATATAGTTCCAAGTCAGGATGGTGTGTGACTTGGAGAGGAACTTGCAGGTGGTGGTGTTCCCATGTGTCTGCTGCCCTTGTTCTTCTAGGTGGTAGAGGTTGTGGGTTTGGAAGGTGCTGTCAAAGGAGCCTTGGTGAGTTGCTGCAGCATATCTTGTAGATGGTACACACTGTTGCCACTGTGCGTCGATGGTGGATGAAGTGAATAAGGTGATGGATGAGGTGCCAATCAAGTGGGCTGCTTTGTCCTTTGTTACGAGAGTTTTGTTTTTGTATTGAAGGCTTAGAATGCTGTGTGTTCTTAAAAACTGAGGAAAGGATCCTCTGTGGACATTGAGAGCTGAAACTTGGTGGGTTTGAACTGAGTGAAATACACAGAGTGCAAGGCACCTGTTTTCAATCAACTCAGCAGGGGAATGACAGGTCAAGATTTATGATTGTCAAGTGACTTGATTGTTGAAGTTTAGTTTCACTTTTGGATTATGAAAAGACCAGTGAGTGGGACAAGAAGCAGGCTTTTGAAATCTGGCTGTGACCTGCTTGGAGACCAGAGAAAAGGCCTCTCTCTGTAAAGGAAATCTACATCTCTTGAAAAGAAATACTGCATTTGAAAGGTGGCAAAATCCTAGTGCCTCCTTTCTCTAAAAAAAATTCCTGCCTCCTGTATTTTGGGAAACCCTGGAACCTGCAGAAAGCTTCTACTGCTGTGTGTGGCTGCTGAGTCTTGAGCATACCAGTTGCAGCACTGCTGCTGAAAGACCTGTGTGACGCCTGCTGCAGACAAATTGCCTTGAATGCCTACTCATCACAAACCGTTCATCCACCTCGCCTGGAGAGACTTCGAGTGGCATCCGACTATCGAATCTGGGACACCTCACTGTACCGAAAGCATCCTAACAGAATGAGATAAACTCAATCATTTCATTTTTTTCCTGTTTATTCCTAAGAAACAGCTGTAAACCGAAAACAAAAACTTTTCCCCCGGTTAACCTGTTTTTGAATGTATGTGTGTGTGCATGAGGGCTAGGAAGAATAAGGAGTTTTAAAAAATCTTTTCACATCTGAATTTATGTCATTATTGTTTAAGACTTATTATTTCTTTTCTAATACATAGTTAATGTTGTTGTTTAAAGAAACTGGTTCGGTGTGCTTTATTCTGGGGGACAAATAGAGTGTCTAATTTGGCTATTCTTTGGTAGGTGGATATCTTTCTTGATATGCTGTGACCTGTGGAGTGGTGGGACTGAATTAACAGTGTATTACTCCCGCCTTGGTTGTAACACCTGGATGGTGTTGAGCTTCTTGAGTGTTGTTGGAGCTGCACTCATCAGGCAAGTGGAGAGTATTCCATCACGCTCCTGACTTACGCCTTGTGGATGGCAGAAAGGATTTGGGGAGGCAGGAGGTAAGTTACACGCTGCAGAATTCCCAGCCTCTGACCTACTCTTATGATAACCCACAGGATGTTGATTGTGAGGCCATGAGTTTACAGATTGTGATGAATACAATTCTGCTGCTGCTGATGGCCCACAGGGCCTTATAGCTGCCCGGTTTTGAGCTGCTAGATTTGTCCTGAATCTATTCCATTGCGTATGGTGGCAGTGCCACATGACACAATGGCTGTGTCCTCAGTGTGTACACAGTATTTCATATCCACAAGGACTGTGCAGTGGACACTCCTACCAAAACTGTCACAGACAGATGCATCTACGACAGATAGATTAGAGACAATGAGATCAAGTAACTTTCTCCCTGATGTTGGTTCTCTCACTACCTGCCACAGGCCCATTCTGGTAGATACGTCCATCAGGACTCGGCCTCTCGGTCAGTATTGGTGCTACAAAGCCACTCTTGGTAATGGACATTGAAATCCCCTATCTAGAGTACATTCTGTGCCCTTGTTACCCACGGTGCTTTTTCCAAGTGGTGTTCAACATGAAGGAGTACTGATTCATCAGCTGGAGAAGGATGGTAGGTGGTAATTAGCAGGATATTTCCTTACCCACGTTTGACCTGATGCCATGAGACCTCATGGGGTCTGGCAACAATGTTGAAGACATCCAGGGCAACTCCCTCTCGACTGTATACCACCGTGCTGGTAGGGAAGGACATGCTCAGTCATGGTGGCCAAGGAATCTTGGACATTCGCTAAGAGCTATGGTTCTGTGAGTATGAGTATGTCAGGCTGTTGCTTGACTAGTCTGTGGGATGGTTCTCCAAATTTTGGTGCAAGTCCCCAGATGTTAGTGAGGAATTCTTTGTAGAGTTGTCTGGGCAGGGTGTGCCTTTGTCATGTCTGGTGCTTAGGTCGATACCAGGATGGTCCGTTTGGTTTTATTTTTATTATAGCTTTTCTGTAGCGGTTTGATACAACTGAATGGCTTGCTGGGACATTTCAGAGGGCAGCTAAGAGTCAACCACATTGCTGTGGGTCTGGAGTCACATGTAGGCCAGACCAAGTAAGGACAGCAGATTTCCTTCCCTAAAGGACATTAGTGAACCAGATGGGTTTTTACGACAATCTGGTAGTTTCATGATCACTGTTACTGAGTCTAGCTTTTTATTACAGATTTATCAATTAATTGCATTTAAAGGATTTGAAATCATGGGCTGAATTTATTACCCCTCCCCTCACCCACCAATTAAGTGCCACTTCCCATACCAGCGGTGAATGGCCACTTTGCCACCTGGGGAGGCAGTCCAGTAAAACTAGATCACCTCCATGCGGGCTCTTGGGGGTGGGGGTGGTATTCCATCCTGATTAGGTAACATGTGCCCTGTGGAGGGCCCACCCAGCGGCATGGACTACCCCCCCCATCTGATGGCACCCCCCAGCCTCTTGAACGCTGCCCCTCCCCCCTCCATTTCCAGAGCCTGCCCGACTAACCCCAGCGAGCCTGCCCCACTTACCTTTTTCTTTCTCTCCATTGCTGGCTTGGTCTTCGACCTGCTGCAATCCCAGCAGTGGCCACCATTCCCAATGGCACTGCAAGGACTGAAGAGCTGCTGGCCTTCTGATTGGCCAGCAGCTCTTGGAGGCAGGACATCCTGCCTCAGAAGGGCAGAAGCCACGACCTCAGGCAATTAACTGCCTTAACACTGTAAAAGACCATCATGATTCGCCCCTTTCTAGCCGATGGGCAGTGCTACCACCTCCGTGTTAAATCCTGGCGCATATCTCCGGATCATTAGTCCAGGTCTCTGGACTATTTGTCCAGCAACATAACTGTACCCAATTACCTTTTTGTTATTTACATGTCTGTACAATAATATTTCATGTTATGTTGCTTGATAATTTAATTTAGTCGCTTCCCTTAACCTTCTTAATTTTTTTGAAGTTCCTTCCTAAACCTTTTATTTGTCATCCTCTCCTTTGTTGTCTATGTTCTGTAGTGTTTCTTTAGTTTTAATTTTGCCCTTTTTATTCATCCACGATGAGTCAACGAGAAGCTGAGGAACAGGAGCACGAGGAAAAGGAAGAGGAGGAGGACATAGAGGAAGAGGAAGAAGAGGAAGAAGTGGAGGTAGAGGAAGTGGAGGAAGTGGAAGTGCAACAGGAAGGATACAACATAGACAAGCCCTTTCTGCCTGGGCTCTATGTGATGAAATAATTAATGAGTGATACCAGTCACCTCAACCCTACCTCCTTAATCACCAACAGGCCCATACTCCTTACCTTTCCTCCATCACTGACCATTACATTATCCTCTTTCCAGCAACACAAAAGTAAAAACCACCAGAAAATGCATGTGTTAAACCAAATTTCTAAATTCAATCATGACATAGTGCAAACAAAAATAAATGATCACCCTTCTCCATACCCTGAAAGCCTGTCTTCCATGTGACTTTGCCTTTTCTAATACAGGGTTCCTTCCCAGTGGCTGCAGCAAGGCAAGTGGAAGGCTCCTGACATCCAAATGAGGAGACTGCAGATGACCTTGGAGGTTGTCCTCATGCAGCTCTGGGCCTGGAAAGCCCAGTTTCAGATTGTACCATCTCCTGGTTTGCACTGGAGTGCTGACTTCGGTTGCATTAGAGTGTTAAAGTGGAAGTTTGGTGACTGAGGATAATTAAGGGTTAATTTAATTTGATTTTATCTTAAGTCTAGTCTGTCTTTATTTAGCAGATTAACTTAACAGTTGCTGTTTGGGTTGCAGAAGGTGAGTTTTAGACCAGCTTTAAACAGAGTTCATTCAGGCTCTGCTTGCAGCTGCACCTTGTTAATTAGAGAATTGGTTTAAACCAGTTTTCAGGGGCTACAGTCAATCAGTATAAAAGTGGACCATCTTACAGTGCTGACCTTGTTTGAATTAGAGTGCTAAAGTGGAAGTTTGGTGACTGAGGAAGTTCGGTGAGGAGGGAGCGAGGAGCTCCTTTAATTTCCTACCTGTCCTCAGAGTGAGGGGAGCCGAGAGTTTCCAAAGAGCACAGCTGACTGGTGAGTAAATCCTGGTGGGTATTTTTCAAAGTGGATTGAATTGTAAGTCATTGTTTTAGCAAGACTTAGTTGTTTTTTTAAATTATAATCTTCTAAAGTTTTAAATTTTAAAGGGTTTAGTCATGGCAGGAGAGCTTGAAGCCGTGGTTTGCTCCTCTTGCTGCATGTGGGATTCCGGGAACATTTCCAGTCCCCGGGACCAGCATGTGTGCAGGAAATGTGTCCAGCAGCAGCTCCTGGAAGCTCGGGTTTCAGAGCTGGAACGGCGGCTGGAAACACTGTGGAGCATCCGCTAGTCTGAGAGCATTGTGGATAGCACGTATAGAGAGGTGGTCACACCGCAGCTGAAGGGACTTGAGGAAGGAAGGGAATGGGTGAACACCAGGCAGTCCAAGAGAATCAGGCAGGTAATTCAGAAGTCCCCTGGGATCCCGCTTGCAAATCGATATTCCATTTTGGAGGCTGATGAGGCTGATTCCTCCAGGGAGTGCAGACAGAGCCAAGCTTCTGGCACCGCAAGCAGCCTGTCTGCACAGGAAGGGGGAAAGAGAGGAACAGCAATAGTAATAGGGGATTCTATAGTCAGGGGAACAGATCGGCGCTACTGTGGCCGTCAACATGACTCCAGGATGGTGTGTTGCCTCCCTGGTGCCAGGGTCCGGGATGTCACTGAACGGCTGCAGGGCATCCTGAAGGGGGAGGGTGATAAGGCAGAGGTCATGGTACATGTTGGTACCAATGACATAGGTAGAAAGAGGGATGAGGTCTTACATCAGGAATTCAGGGAGTTAGGCAGTAGACTAAATCTCTGGATTACTCCCAGTGCCACGTGCTAGCGAGTATAGAAATAGGAGAATAGCATAGATGAATGCGTGGCTTAAGAGTTGGTGCAGGAGAGAGGGTTTTAGATTCCTGGACCACTGGGACCGTTTCTGGGGAAGGTGGGACCTGTACAAGCGGGACGGTCTACATCTGAACCAGAGGGGGACTAACATCCTTGCTGGCGGGTTTGCTAGTGCTGTTGGGAGGAGTTTAAACTAATTTGGCAGGGGGAGGGGATGCAGACTCCTAGCAGAATAGGGACACAGCTAAACACAGGAAAGCGAACAAGTCAAAGGGAATACAGCGGAAGTAAGCTTCAAGGGAGTAAAACCAGGATGGAAGGCCTCTACTTTAATGCCAGGAGTATTGCAGGTAAAATGGATGAGTTAAGGGCAATGATTGACACGTGGAATTGTGATATAGTAGCCATCATGGAGACATGGTTGAGGGAGGAGCAGGATTGGCAGCTCAATATCCCGGGATATAGAATCTTCAGGCGAGACAGAGGAGGGGGTAAAAGAGGAGGGGGCATTGCAATATAAGTTAAGGAGTCAGTTACTGCAGTAAGGAGAGATGATATCTTGGAGGGGGCATCAAATGAAGCTTTATGGGTAGAGTTTAGGAATAAAAAAGGGACAGCCACATTGCTAGGTGTTTATTATAGACCCCCGGATAGTCAGCGGGAAATTGAGGAGCAGATATGTGCGCAACTTGCAGAGGTGTGTAAAAATAATAATAGGGTAATTATATTAGGTGATTTCAACTTTCCCAACATTAATTGGAATAGTCATCGTGTTAAGGGCTTAGATGGAGTGGAGTTCTTAAAATGTATATAGGAGAACTTTTTAGCTCAATATTTAGAGGATCCAGCAAGGGAGGGTGCAGTGCTGGATCTAATTCTGGGGAATGAAGCCGGACAGGTGGTTGATGTGTTGGTGGGGAAACATTTTGGTGATAGCGACCACAACATGGTACAAATTAAGCTTGTTATGGAGAAAGAAATAGACAAGTTGCTAAAAAAAAGGTTTTGGATTGGGGGAGAGCGAATTTTAGTAAAATAAGGCAAGGTAGACTGGAAAGAGTTACTTGTCGGGAAATCTACAGAAGAGCAGTGGGGGGCATTCAAAAAGGAAATAGGGAGGGTACAGGCCCAACATGTTCCCTCGAGGGTAACAGGTAGGAGCAACAAGCCCAGAGAACCATGGATGACCAGAAACATTCAGGGTACGATGAGAAGGAAAAGAGAGGCTTTTAGCCAATACAAGGAGAGCAAATCATCGGAAACATTAGTGGAGTACAGAAAGTGTAAGATGGAGCTTAAGAAAGCATTATGGGCGGCACAGTGGCGCAGTGGCTAGCATTGCAGCCTCACAGCTTCAGCGTTCCGGGTTCGATTCTGGGCACTACCTGTGTGGAATTTGCAAGTTCTCCCTGTGACCGCGTGGGTTTTCACCGGGTGCTCCAGTTTCCTTCCACAGCCAAAGACTTGTAGGTTGATAGGTAAATTGGCCATTATAAATTGCCCCTAGTATTGGTAGGGGAATTGAGGGAAGGTGGGGATGTGGTAGTAATGTGGGATTAGTATAAATGTGTGGTTGATGGTCGGCACAGACTCGGTGGGCCGAAGTTTCAGTGCTGTATCTCTAAATAATAAAAATAAAAAAATAAAGCAATTAGGAGAGCAAAGACGGGATATGAGAAAGCTCTGGTTGGTAAAAGTAGGGAAAATCCCAAGATATTCTATAAGTATATCAATGGGAAGAGGATAACCAGGGAAAGAGTAGGACCCATTAGGGACCAAGAGGGATTTTTGTGGGTAGAGCCAGAGGACATTGGTAGGGCTTTGAACGAATACTTCACATCTGTCTTCACCCAAGAGAATGAGGATGTAGATATGGAACTTAGAGAGAGAGACTATGAGGTTCTTGAGCAAATTGTCATAGGGAGTGACAAGGTATTGGAGGTTTTGGCTGGCTTAAAAGTGGACAAATCTCCAGGTCCAGACGATTTGTGTCCCAGGATGCTGTGGGAGGCGAGGGTGGAGATTGCAGGAGCTCTGACTCAAATTTTTAATTCCTCTCTGGCCACGGGAGAAGTGCCAGAGGACTGGAGAAGAGCTAATGGTGGTTCCCACTATTTAAGAAAGGTTGTAGAGATAAGCCAGGGAACTACAGACCAGTGAGTCTCACGTCAGTGGTCGGGAAACTATTGGTGAAAATTCTGAAGGAGAGAATCTATCACCACTTGGAGAGGCAAAATTTGATCAGGAATAGTCAGCATGGCTTTGTCAGAGGGAGGTCATGCCTAACAAATTTGATTGAATTTTTTGAGTATGTGACCAGGTGTGTAGATGAGGGTAGTGCAGTTGATGTAGTTTACATGGATTTCAGCAAAGCCTTTGACAAAGTCCCACAGGGGAGACTTACCAAGAAAGCAAATGCACATAGGATACAGGGTAACTTGATAAGGTGGATTCAGAATTGGCTTTGCTGTAGGAGACAGAGTGATGACAGATGGCTGTTTTAGTGACTGGAAGCCAGTTTCCAGTGATGTACCACAGGGATCTGTGGGTCCCCTATTTTTGTCATTGATATAAATGACTATGTCGGGGGTAGGATCAGTAAGTTCGCGGATCACACAAAGATTGGCCGAGTGGTTAACAGTGAGATTGAGTGTCTTTGGGTTACAGGAAGATATAGACGGGATGGTCAAATGGACAGAAAAGTGGCAGATGGAATTTAACGCTGAAAAGTGTGAGGTGATACATTTTAGAAGGAGTAATGTGACACGGAAGTATTCAATGAATGGCCTGAGACTGGGAAGTTCTGAGGAACAAAGGGACCTTGGCGTGTTTGTCCATCGATCTCTGAAGGCAGAAGGGCAGGTTAATAGGGTGGTGAAAAAGGCATATGGGACACTTGCCTTTATCAATCGAGGCATAGATTACAAAAGCAGGGAGGTCATGTTAGAGTGTACAGAACTTTGGTAAGGCCACAGCTGGATTACTGTGTGCAATTCTGGTCGCCATATTATAGGAAGGATGTGATTGCATTGGAGGGGGTGCAGAGGCGATTCACCAGGATGGTGCCTGGGATGGAACATTTAGGCTATGAAGAGAGGTTGGATAGGCTTGGGTTGTTTTCACTGGAGCAGAGAAGACTGAGGGGTGACCTGATCGAGGTGTACAAGATTGAGGGGCATGGACAGGGTGGACAGGGAACAGCTGTTCCCCTTAGTTGAAAGGTCAGTTGAGGGGTCACAAGTTTAAGGTGAGGAGCGGGAGGTTTAAGGGGGATTTGAGGAAGAACTTTTTTACCCAGAAGGTGGTGATGGTCTGAAATGCACTGCCTGGGAGGGTGGTAGAGGCGGGTTGCCTCACATCCTTTAAAAAGTACCTGGATGAGCACTTGGCACGTCATAACATTCAAGGCTATGGGTCAAGTGCTGGCAAATGGGATTAGGTAGACAGGTCAGGTGTTTTAATGCATCGGTGCAGACTCGATGGGCTGAAGGGCCTCTTCTGCACTGTATTATTCTGTGATTCTGTGAATATGGACTGCAGCAGTCTGGGTTGGCTGGATGACAGGCAACAGCAAAGGCACTGGCAGAGTGGCAGGGATGGGAACACAAATGCTGTCATCCTGAGAGCTGACAACAGGTTTGTGTCCCATCAAGTGACTGCCACTCCCCCGGGATGGAGTCTCAGCAATCCTACTGATCTGTTAGTGGGAAGATTGACTGTTGTGACAGCCTGAAAGCACCTTTAAAAGGGATAATTTATGACATTGTCGTAGAAGGGCCTCTGGGGAAGAGTGGCCATACTATGATAGAATTTTACATTGAGTTTGAAAAGGGATTAGTTAAGCCTCAAACTAGGGTCTTAAATCTAAACAAAGCAAACTTTGTCGGTATGCATTGACTAAGATAAATTGAGAAATTACATTAAAAGAATTTTTTCATTTGTTTTTGGGATGTGGGCATCACTGACTAGCCAGTACTTGTTTCCCATCCCTAATTGCCCTTGAACTGAGTGGCTTGCTCGGCCATTTCAGAGGGCATCTTAAGTGTCAACCTCATTGCTGTGGGTCTGGAGTCACATGTAGGCCAGACCAGGTAAGGACAGCAGATTTCCTTCCTTGAAGGACATTAATGAACCAGATGAGTTTTTACGACAATCGACAATGGTTTCATGGCTGCCATTAGACTAGCTTTTAATTCCAGATTTATTAATTGAATTCAAATTTCACCATCTGCCATGGTGGGATTCAAATCCACGTCCCCAGAGCATTATTGCTGTGTTCAGCCAGCGCTGTCCATGCTGTTTGTTGGCAGCATGCTTTAGCAGGGGGCCTGATATTGTGAGTGACTAGTGCCACTTAAAGTCAGTGTGCACCTCTTAAAGGGCAGATTTCTTCCTAAGTTCCTTATTCCTTATTCTTACTCGAGCCTTGGTTCCCCATTATTTCTGGACTTTTTTGTGTCTTCAAACATGAAGACAGATACAAAGTCAAGAAATGCTGGAATCACTCAGCAGGTCTGGCAGCATCTGTGGAAAGAGAAGCAGAGTTAACGTTTCGGGTCAGTGACCCTTCTTCGGAACTGACAAATATTAGAAAAGTCACAGATTATAAACAAGTGAGGTGGGGGTTGGGCAAGAGATAACAAAGGAGAAGGTGCAGATTGGACCAGGCCACATAGCTGACCATAAGGTCACGGAGCAAAGGCAAACAATATGTTAATGGTGAGTTGAAAGACAAAGCATTAGTACAGAATAGGTGAGAATACACTGAATATTGAACAGCAGCAAGTGCAAACCTGAAGAAAAACAACCTGAAAAAAACAGTGGGTAAGCAAACTGAACAAACTAAGATGAAATGAAATAAATGCAAAAAAAGATTGTAAAAAATGTAAAAAGGAATGTAAAAAAAAGGAAGAAAAAATAACTAAAAATGAAAGCAAAATGGGGGGCTGTCATGCTCTGAAATTATTGAACTCAATGTTCAGTCCAGCAGGCTGTAGTGTGCCTAATCGGTAGATGAGATGCTGTTCCTCGAGCTTGCGTTGATGTTCACTGGAACACTGCAGCAATCCCAGGACAGAGATGTGAGCATGAGAGCAGGGGGGAGTGTTGAAATGGCAAGTAACCGGAAGCTCAGGGTCCTGCTTGCGGACTGAGCGGAGATGTTCCGCAAAGCGGTCACCCAGTCTGCGCTTGGTCTCCCCAATGTAGAGGAGACCACACTGTGAGCAGCGAATACAGTATACTACATTGAAAGAAGTACAAGTAAATCGCTGCTTCACCTGAAAGGAGTGTTTGGGGCCTGGGATAGTGAGGAGGTAAATGGGCAGGTATTACACCTCCTGCGATTGCAGGGGAAGGTGCCCTGGGACGGGGACGAGGTGGTGGGGGTAATGGAGGAGTGGACCAGGGTGTCGCGGAGGGAACGATCCCTTCGGAATGCTGACAGGGGAAGGGAGGGGAAGATGCGACTGGTAGCGGCATCACGCTGGAGGTGGTGAAAATGGCGGAGGATGATCCTTTGGATATGGAGGCTGGTGGGATGAAAAGTGAGGACAAGGGGAACCCTGTCACAGTTCTGGGAGGGAGGGGAAGGGGTGAGGGTAGAGGTGCGGGGAATGGGTCGGACACGGTTGACGGCCCTGTCAACCACAGTGGGGGAAATCCTCGGTTGAGGAAAAAGGAGGTCATATCAGAAGCACCGCCATGGAAGGTAGCATCATCAGAGCAGATGCGTCGGAGACGGAGAAACTGGGAGAATGGAATGGAGTCCTTACAGGAGGTAGGGTGTGAAGAAGTGTAGTCGAGGTAGCTGTGGGAGTCGGTGGGCTTATAATGGATATTGGTAGACAACCTATCCCCAGAGATGGAGACAGAGAAGTCGAGGAAGGGAAGGGAAGTGTCAGAGATGGACCATGTAAAGGTGAGAGAAGGGTGGAAATTGGAAGCAAAGTTGATAAAGTTTTCTAGTTCGGGGCGGGAGCAGGAAACGGCACCGATACAGTCATCAATGTACCGGAAAAAGAGTTGGGGGAGGGGGCCTGAGTATGACTGGAACAAAGAATGCTCGACATATCCCACAAAAAGACAGACATAACTAGGACCCATGCGGGTACCCATAGCGACACCTTTTACTTGAAGGAAGTGCATGGAGTTGAAGGAGAAGTTGTTCAATGTGAGAACAAGTTCAGCCAGGCGGAGGAGGGTGTTGGTGGATGGGGACTGCTTGGGCCTCTGTTCCAGGAAGAAGCGGAGAGCCCTCAAACCATCCTGGTGGGGGATGGAGGTGTAGAGCGATTGGACGTCCATAGTGAAGAGGAGGCGGTTGGGACCAGGAAACTGGAAATTGTCAAAATGACGTAGGGCGCAGAAGAGTCACGGATGTAGGTGGGAAGAGACTGGACCAGCGGAGAAAAGATATAGTCAAGATAGGAAGAAATAAGTTCAGTGGGGCAGGAGCAGGCTGACACAATGGGTCTGCTGGGACAGTCCCGTTTGTGGATTTTGGGAAGGAGGTAGAAGCGGGCTGTCCGGGGTTGTGGGACTATGAGGTTGGAAGCCGTAGAGGGAAGATCTCCAGAGGAGATGAGGTCAGTGACAGTCCTTTGGACGGTGGCTTGATGTTCGGTGGTGGGGTCATGGTCCAGAGGGAGGTAGGAAGAGGTGTCTGTGAGTTGGCGTTGAGCTTCTGCAAGGTAGAGGTCGGTACGCCATACAACAACAGCACCACCCTTGTCTGCAGGTTTGATATCCATGTCGGGGTTAGACCTGAGAGAACGAAGTGCCTCAAGTTCAGAGGGGGACAGGTTAGAGTGAGTGAGGGGGGCAGAGAAATTGAGACGACCAATGTCTCGCCGACAGTTTTCAATGAAGAGATCAAGAGCGGGTAAGAGGCCAGGGGGAGGGGTCCAGGTAGAGGGAGAATGCTGGAGGCGGGTGAATGGATCTGCTGGTCGGGGGGAGGACTCCTGGTCGAAGAAGTGAGCCCGGAGGCGGAGGCGACGGAAGAAGAGCTCAACGTCATGCCGAGCGCGAAATTCATTGAGGTGGGGGCGTAAGGGGATAAAACTGAGACCTTTGCTGAGTACAAAACGCTCAGCATCAGAGAGGGGGAGGTCAGAGGGTATAGTGAATACACGGCAAGGGGTCAGATCAGAAGGGGTGGGGTCAGAGGGAAGTGAAGCGGAAGGAGGATCTGGAGGGGCATTAGTCCCCATCAGCTGCTGGAGCTTGCGTTCCTTAACACCTGAAAGGAAGAAAAAAAGTTTTTTGTTAATGCGTCGGATGAGACGTAAGATGAGATGAAACTGCGGAGTAGAACAGCTTTGAGATAAGGTGAGATGGTGCCGCTGGAGAGAGAGGTCCAGTGTGTGCATGTGACAGATACAAAGTATTTGTTTAATGTATCTGCCATTTCCTTATTTCACATTATAATGGGTCAGCATTTACTTTCACTATATCCTTCTTTAGATGTGGAGACCAAAACTGCGTATAACACTCCAGGTGTGGTCTCAGCAAAACCCTGTACAATTGTAGTAAGACATCTTCCTCCTTGCAATAAAGGCCAACATGCCATTTACCTTCCTAATTGCTTGCTGTACCTACATGCTAATTTTCTATGCTCCTTGTACAAGTACACGCAAGTCTCTTTGAACATAAAGATTTATAAGTTTCTCTGCTTTTCTATTCTTATTACCAAAATGAGCACTGTGTACAATTTTGGTCTCCATATCTAAAGAAGGATATACTTGCTTTGGAGGTGTTGCATAATGTTCAATAGATTGGTTCCTGGGATGAGAGGGTTGTCCTATAATGAGAGACTGAGTAAATTGGGCTGATACTCTCTGGAGTTTTGAAGAATGAAAGGTGATCTCCTTGAAACACAAGATTCTGAAGGGGCTTGACAGCGTAGACACTAAGAGGTTGTTTCCCCAGGCTGGGGAGTCTAGAATGCAGGGACAGACCCTCAGGATAAGGAATTGGTCATTTAGGACTAGTCATCTGTAGCCCAAAGCATGTACGGGTGGTATATTCCTCTCCCTGAAGGACATGAGTGAACCAATTGCATTTTTGGGATAATCTGACAGTTTTATGGGTTCCAGTCTGCAAATGACCAAATTTATTGAAGCTTAAGTTTATGACTTGCTGAGGTGGGATTAGAGCTCATGACCTCAGAGTTGCTGCTGTGAATGGTAGCATAGTGGTTATGTTACTAAAGTAGTCACCTGGTGGCCTGGATGAACGACTGGTAAACCTGAATTCAAATTCCAACATAGCAGCTGTGGGAATTTAAATTCAGTTAATTAAATAAATCTGGAATTAAAAGGTTAATTTCAGTAATGGTGACTGTGTAAATAATGGATTTTTGTTGTAAAAATCCAATGAGTTAACTAATGTCTTTTGGGAAAGACCAACCCACCAGTGGTGGCAGCACAGTGGTATACAGTCACAAGGGTGTGGCCCTGGCAGTCCTTAACATTGACTCCATCAGTCAAATATTGGCAAGGAAACTTCCTGCTAATTACCACCTACTGCTCTCCCTCAGCTGATAGCTCAGTACTGCTCCATATAGAATACCATTTGGAAGAAGTACTAAGGATAGCCAGGGCACAGAATGTACTCTGGGGGGAGGGACTTCAATGCCCATCATCAAGACTGGCTCAGTAGCACCATTACCAGGTGAGTCCTGAAGGACAAAGTTGCCATACTGGGCTTGTGGCAGGTAGTGAGAGCATCAACAGAAGGGAAAACCTACTTGCCCTTGACATTGTTGGTAGAAGTGACTTCCTCACACTGAGGAGACCCTCCATCGTGTTGTGTGGCACCACCACCTTCCTAAGTGGGATAGATTTCGAACAGATCTAGCAGTTCAAAACTGGGAATCCATGAGGCACTGTGGGCCATCAGCAGCAGCAGAATTATATTCAATCACAATCTGTAACCTCATGGGCCAGAATATCCCTCACTCTACCATTACCATAAAGCCAGGGGATCAACCCTGGTTCAATAAGGAGTGCAGAAGAGCATGTCAGGAACATCAACAAGCATACCTAAAAATGAGGTACCAACCTGGTGAAGCTACAGCACAAGACTACATGCATGTTAAATGGCAGAAGCAGTATGCTGCAGACAGAATGAAATGATCCCATAACCAAAGGATCAGATCTAAGCTCTGCAGTCCTGCCACATCCAATCGTGAATGGTGACGGACAATTAAACAACTAATCGAAGAAGGAGGCTCCACAAACATCTCCATCCTCAATGATGGGGGAAGCTCAGTACATGATTGCAAAAGACAAGGCTGAAGCATTCACAACCATCTTCAGCCACAAGTGTTGAGCAGATTATCCATCTCGGCCTCCTCCTGAGGACCCCAACATCACAGATGCCAGTCTTCAGCCAATTCAATTCACTCCATGTTACATCAAGAAACAGCATAGTGTACTGGATACTGCAAAGGCTTTGGACCCTGACAACATTCCAGCAATAGTGCTGAAGACCTGTGCCCCACAACTAGCTGCCTCCCCCAGCCAAGCTGTTCCAGTACAGCTACAACACTGGTATCAACCTGACAATGTGGAAAATTGTCCAGGTATGTCCTGTCCACATGAAGCAGGACAAATCCAATCCAGCCAATTACCGCCCTATCAGTCTACTCTCAATCATCAGCAAAGTGATGGAAGGTGTTGTCGACAATGCTATCAAGTGGCACTTTCTCAGCAATAAATTAACTTACCTTTCGTTTTGGCAGCTTTTTTTTGAAGCAGTGATAGTGCGAGCGAGGTGGCAGCTGGGAAGGTGAGTTTCAGTTTAAATTAACTTACCTTTTGTTTCGGCAACTTTTTTTTGAAGCGGACACGGGGACTGCTGGGTAAGTAAACCTATATATTCTGGCCGTGGCTAAACCCGAAACACTACACGTGTAGTGTCTCCCACCCATCCTCTTCCTCTAACCAAAAAAAAAGGACTCTTGTGTGGAGGGTTTGGTAAGGTAAGGTTTTCCTTTTTTTAAAATCTCTGTTGTCAATTTAGTGCAGAGGGGATGGAAGCTAGGGCAGTTGAATGCTCCTCTTGCAGGATGTGGGAGGTGAGGGTCACCACTTGTGTCCCTGCTGACTTCACCTGTGAGAAGTGCACCCAACTCCAGCTCCTCGCAGACCGCGTTAGGGAACTGGAGCTGGAGCTGGATGAACTTCGGATCATTCAGGATGCTGAGGGGGTGATAGCAAGCAGTTATAGGGAAGTAGTGACACCTAAGTTACAGGATAAAGGTAGCTGGGTGACCGTCAGGGGAGGGAAAGGGAATAGGCGCACAGTGCAGGGATCCCCTGTGGCCGTTCCCCTCAATAATATGTATACCGTTTTGGATACGGTTGGGGGGGACGACCTACCAGAGGAAAGCCACAGTGGCCAGGTCTCTGGCACTGAGCCTGGTTCAGTGGCTCAGAAGGGAAGGGGGGAGAATAGGAGAGCGATAGTGATAGGAGATTCAATGGTTAGAGGAACAGACAGGAGATTCTGTGGTCGCGAACGAGACTCCCGGATGGTATGTTGCCTCCCGGGTGCCAGGGTCAGGGATGTCTCGGATCGAGTCCACAGGATTCTTAAGGGTGAGGGGGAGCAGCCAGAGGTTGTGGTACATATCGGTACCAATGACATAGCTAGGAACAGGGATGAGGACATGAAAAGCAAATATAGGGAGTTAGGTTGGAAGCTGAAAGGCAGGACGAGCAGAGTAGTAATCTCAGGATTGTTACCGGTGCCACGTGCTAGTGAGGCTAGAAACAGGGAGCAAGTGCAGCTGAACACATGGCTACAGAACTGGTGTAGGATGGAGGGATTCAGATATGTGGATCATTGGGATGCCTTCTGGGGAAGGTGGGACCTGTACAAGAAGGACGGGTTGCATCTGAACTGGAGGGGCACCAATATCCTGGGCGGGAGGTTTGCTAGAGCTCTTCGGGAGGGTTTAAACTAGTTTGGCAGGGGAATGGGAACCGGAGCTACGGATCAGTGGATGGGGTAGCTGTTGAACAGGCAGATACCGAGTGCAGAAAGTCTGTGAGGAAGGTTAGACAATTGACACGACAAAGTTGCAGCCAGTATGATGGGTTGAAGTGTGTCTATTTTAACGCAAGAAGTGTCAGAAATAAGGGTGATGAACTTAGAGCATGGATCAGTACTTGGAGCTATGATGTTGTGGCCATTACAGAGACGTGGATATCACAGGGACAGGAATGGATGTTGGATGTTCCGGGGTTTAGATGTTTCAAAAGGAATAGGGAGGGAGGTAAAAGAGGTGGGGGAGTGGCATTGCTAATCAGGGATAGGATCACAGCTGCAGAAAGGGAGGTCGTCGAGGAGGGTTTGTCTACTGAGTCATTATGGGTGGAAGTCAGAAACAGGAAAGGAGCAGTCACTTTGTTGGGAGTTTTCTATAGACCCCCCAATAGCAACAGAGACACGGAGGAACAGATTGGGAGGCAGATTTTGGAAAGGTGCAGAAGTAACAGGATTGTTGTCATGGGTGACTTCAACTTCCCTAATATTGATTGGAACCTCCTTAGTGCAAATAGTTTGGATGGAGCAGTTTTTGTCAGGTGTGTCCAGGAAGGTTTCCTGACTCAATATGTAGATAGGCCGACTAGAGGGGAGGCTATGTTGGACTTGGTGCTTGGCAACGAACCAGGCCAGGTGGCAGATCTCTCAGTGGGAGAGCATTTCGGTGATAGTGATCACAACTCCCTGACCTTTACTATAGTCATGGAGAGGGACAGGAGCAGACGGGATGGGAAAATATTTAATTGGGGGAGGGGGAATTACAATGCTATTAGGCAGGAACTGGGGAGCATAAACTGGGAACAGATGCTCTCAGGGAAATGCACGACAGAAATGTGGAGGTTGTTTAGGGAGCACTTGCTGCGACTGCTGGATAGGTTTGTCCCGATGAGGCAAGGAAGGGATGGTAGGGTGAAGGAACCTTGGATGACAAGAGATGTGGAACAGCTAGTCAAGAGGAAGAAGGAAGTTTACTTAAGGTTGAGGAAGCAAGGATCAGACAGGGCTCTAGAGGGTTACAAGGTAGCCAGGAAGGAACTGAAGAATGGACTTAGGAGAGCTAGAAGGGGACATGAAAAAGTCTTGGCGGGTAGGATTAAGGAAAATCCCAAGGCGTTCTACACTTATGTGAGGAACAAGAGGATGGCCAGAGTGAGGGTAGGGCTGATCAGGGATAGTGGAGGGAACTTGTGCCTGGAGTCGGAGGAGGTAGGGGAGGTCCTTAATGAATACTTTGCTTCAGTATTCACTAGTGAGAGGGACCTGGTCGTTTGTGAGGACAGCGTGGAACAGGCTGATATGCTCAAACAGGTTGAGGTTAAGAGGGAGGATGTGCTAAAAATTTTGAATGATATGAGGACAGATAATTCCCCGGGCCAGACGGGATATACCCAAGGATATTACGGGAAGCGAGGGAAGAAATTGCTGCGCCTTTGGCGATGATCTTTGTGTCCTCACTGTCCACTGGAGTAGTACCGGATGATTGAAGGGTGGCAAATGTTGCTCCCTTGTTCAAGAAAGGGAATAGGGATAACCCTGGGAATTATAGACCAGTCAGTCTTACGTTGGTAGTGGGCAAATTATTGGAGAGGATTCTGAGAGACAGGATTTATGATTATTTGGAAAAGCATGGTTTGATTAGAGACAGTCAGCATGGCTTTGTGAGGGGCAGGTCATGCCTCACAAGCCTTATTGAATTCTTTGAAGATGTGACAAAACACATTGATGAAGGAAGAGCAGTGGATGTGGTGTATATGGACTTTAGCAAGGCGTTTGATAAGGTTCCCCATGGTAGGCTCATTCAGAAAGTGAGGAGGCATGGGATACAGGGAAAGTTGGCTGTCTGGATGCAAAATTGGCTGGCCCATAGAAGACAGAGGGTGGTAGTAGATGGAAAGTATTCAGCCTGGAGCTCGGTGACCAGTGGTGTTCCGCAGGGATCTGTTCTGGGACCTCTGCTCGTTGTGATTTTTATAAATGACTTGGATGAGGAAGTGGAAGGCTGGTTTAGCAAGTTTGCCGATGACACGAAGGTTGCTGGAGTTGTGGATGGTGTGGAAGGCTGTTGTAGGTTGCAACGCAACATTGACAGGATGCAGAGCTGGGCTGAGAAGTGGCAGATGGAGTTCAACCTGGAAAAGTGTGAAGTGATTCATTTTGGAAGGTCGAATTTGAATGCAGAGTACAGGCTTAAAGACAGGATTCTTGGTAGTGTGGAGGAACAGAGGGATCTTGGGGTCCATGTCCATAGATCGCTCAAAGTTGCCACCCAAGTTGATAGGGTTGTTAAGAAGGCGTATGGTGTGTTGGCTTTCATTAACAGGGGGATTGAGTTTAAGAGCCGCGAGGTTATGCTGAAGCTCTGTAAAGACCTGGTTAGACCACACTTGGAATATTGTGTTCAGTTCTGGTCGCCTCATTATAGGAAGGATGTGGAAGCTTTAGAGAGGGTGCAGAGGAGATTTACCAGGATGCTGCCTGGACTGGAGGACATGTCTTACGAAGAAAGATTGAGGGAGCTAGGGCTTTTCTCATTGGAGCGAAGAAGGATGAGAGGTGACTTGATAGAGGGGTACAAGATGATGAGAGGCATAGATAGAGTGGATAGCCAGAGACTTTTTCCCAGGGTGGAAAGGGCTATCACCAGGGGGCATAATTGTAAGGTGATTAGAGGAAGGTTTCGGGGAGATGTCAGAGGTAGGTTCTTTACACAGAGAGTGGTGGGTGCGTGGAATGTGCTGCCAGCAGTGGTGGTAGAAGCAGATACATTAGGGACATTTAAGCGACTCTTGAATAGGTACATGGATGATAGTCGAATGAAGGGTAGGTAGTTAATTTGATCTTAGAATAGGTTAAAGGTTCGGCACAACATCGTGGGCCGAAGGGCCTGTACTGTGTTGTACTGTTCTATATTCTATGTTCTATTAAGCTGCTTAATGACACTCAGTTTGGATTCTGCCAGGACTACACGGCTCGAGATGTCATTACAGCTTTGGTCCAAACATGGACAATAGAGCTATATTCCAGAGGTAAGGTCAGAGGGACTTTTCTTAACATCAAGGCAGCATTTGACTGAGTATGGCATCAAAGAGCCCAAGCAAAATTGAAGTCAATGGGAATCAGGGGGAAAGCTCTCCACTGGTTGGAGTCATCCCATGCACAAAAAAAGATGAGCAAAGCTCGAATCAGCTAAGCACATACAGGAACCCAGTGTGATGGAATACTCACCACCTGCCTGGATGGGTGCAGCTCCAACAACACTCAAGAAGCTTGACACCATCCAGGACAAGGCTATGATCCAGCCCAGCTTGATCGACACCTCATCCACCACCTTAAACATTCACTCTTTCCACCACCGGCGCATAGTGACGGCAGTGTGCACCATCTACAATATGCAACGCAGCAACTCACCAAACCTCCTTTGACAACACCTTCCAAACCTACGAGCTCTACCACCTGGAAGGAAAAGGGAAACAGATGCAGGGGCATCACCTGCAGGTTTCCCTCCAAGTCACACACTGTCCTGACTTGGAAATATATCACTGTTCCTTCACTGTCACTGGGTCAAAAACCCGGAATTCCCTCCCGAACAGCACTGTGGGTGCACCGACAGCATGTGGACTGCAGCGGTTCAAGAATACGGCTCACCACCACCTCCTCAAGGACAATTAAGGCAGGTATTGAATTCCCCATACTGTGAATGAATTTGAAAAAATAATCACTTGTGATACTGTATGTGCTTAGCTGATTCGAGTTCTCTGATTGAAAAACAACTATCGCCATCATCCAATGTGACATCCACAATTATCCCTGTGGTAACGTATCTCACAGCTTGAGAACAAGATATTAACCATTTAAGAATGCCCTTCATTTCTGGACATTTGTAAATCATTATGTTCGGTATCTACCCCTTTTCCCTGAAACCACCCTGATTCTGAAGTCTGTTACTGTATTAACATGGACTCTCAAATACACAATATTCAAAACACATGTATCCTCTTGTAAATATTGTTAAAAATAAACTGTAGAAAATTCCAGGTTATGAATCCTGCTCAGCTTCCATGCATTCTAGGCAGTTAAATTCATGGTATAATATTCACCCAAATGTAGCACAATATTCCCTTGCATGTGAAGTGTCTGCTTAACAGTGAATATTCACTAAAGAGTACATCTGCTGGAAATAAGACAGCAGGTCTAGAAATTGACATGTCCACCACAAGATGGTGCTCATTGGCTTCAAATCAGACTTTGGAAATCTCAGTATCTCAATTGAACGGGTTGGCACGGCTCTGGTCAACCACTGGACTGCAGGGGTTGGCACAATGTTACAGGACAGGGACACATTTATTCACATAGCTCTAAAATACCCTGCCTTGAATCGAGGAGCATTTATGTTGCACTTCACATTCTTACAACATTCCAAAATACTTCAAACATACATGCCAGCCTAGAAAATAGCAAAGGCTGACCGGCAGTTCCCTCCAATATTCCTGATTTTGGAAGAACTGTGCTGAAGTGCAAAGCAGCAGGGCTACATGCTGTGTACCTGAAGAAAGCCATATACACAACATTCCTGAGTTCAATTAAAAAAAAAACCTAAGCATATGAAATCCTGAAGGAGAAACAGAAATGTTAAAGTATAAAATTGGTGCTACAATTCCTGGGAGGTCCAGAGATCTGCTCTCTGGAAAGGTTCTGAATTTTCACATCCAAAGTGAAGCACTCTGGTTCATTCTAAGCACTTTTAAACTTCACTTTTAAACATTGGAACAGAGGATACTGAAGGGAAGTTTAATTGAGATGTATAACATTATGAAAGACCTTGGTAGAGTGGATAGGAAGGACCTATTTCTGTTCGCAGAGAGACCAATGATCAGAGGGCACAGTGGCGCAGTAGTTAGCACCGCAGTAGTTAGCACCGCAGCCTCACAGCTCCAGGGACCCAGGTTCGATTCTGGGTACTGCCTGTGCGGAGTTTGCAAGTTCTCCCTGTGTCTGCGTGGGTTTTCACCGAGTGCTCCGGTTTCCTCCCACATCTAAAGACTTGCAGGTGATAGGTAAATTGGCCGTTGTAAATTGCCCCTAGTGTAGGGAGGTGATAGGAAATAATGGGATTACTGTAGGGTTAGTATAAATGGGTGGTTGTTGGTCGGCACAGACTCGGTGGGTCGAAGGGCCTGTTTCAGTGCTGTATCTTGAAATTAAAAAAAAAATAAATAAAAGTAATTGGTGGAAGGATTAGGGGAGAGTTGAGGAATAATTTTTTATTTAGAGGGCAGTGAGGGTCTGCAACTCACTGTCTGAAAGGGTGGTAAAGATAGAAGCCCTCATTGCATTTAAAAAGCACTTAGATATGCACTTGAAGTGCCATAAGCCTCAAAGCTACAGACCAAGGGCTGGAAAGTGGGATTAGGCTGGATGGCTTTTTCAATCAGCACAGACACGATGGGTTGAATAGCCTCCTTCTGTGTGTTTCTGTTTGTGTGTTTCAGAATGAATGGATTTTAATTTTATAGAATGATACAGAACAGAAGACCATTCTACCCATTGTGCCTGTGCTGGCTCCTTGAAAGAGACATTTAGTTTAGTTTAGAGATACAGCACTGAAACAGGCCCTTCGGCCCACTGGGTCTGTGCCAACCAACAACCACCCATTTATAGCAATCCTACATTAATCCCATATTCCCTACCACACCCCCACCATTCTCCTACCACCTACCTACACTCGGGGCAATTTACAATAGCCAATTTACCTATCAACCTGCAAGTCTTTGGCTGTGGGAGGAAACCAGAGCAACCGGCGAAAACCCACGCAGACACAGGGAGAACTTGCAAACTCCGCACAGGCAGTACCCAGAACTGAACCCGGGTCGCTGGAGCTGTGAGGCTGAGGTGCTAACCACTGTGCCACTGTGCTGCCCTAATTTAATTAGTCTATAATTTAACTTAATTAGTCCTATTCCACTTAAAGGCCTACTTAGGTCGGGAAAAAGAATCCCACCCGAATCCGACCAAACCACAGCGGACCCGAGCCCGACCTGGCCCAAGTCCTCTGATTTTGCCCTGAGCCCCACCCGACCCAAGTCCAGCTCCGACTCGAGCCCAACCTGACCATCCTTTTACTTGCCTTCCGACTTGGAACCTTCAGGAAGCTGCAGCGTATGCGTGATGACGTCATAGTGACATCACTCGCTCACTGCGCAGACTCAGTTTCGTCCTGGACTCCCTGCTCAGGTAAGTCCTTTTTTAAAAAATTTCAATACTTACCAGCAGTACACATACCGTGTGTGTCCGCCCCGACCCGACCCGACCCGAGCCGAAAGCCAGACCCGGAAGAGGGGCCTGATCCAACCCGAACCCGAGACATGTCGTTGGGTCCCGTCTGGTTCGGGTCGGGTAGTAGGCTTTTAATTCCACTGCTGTTTTCCCGTGGCCCTGTCAACTTTTCCTTTTCAATTCCCTTTTGAAAGTTATGATCAAATCTGCTAGTCAATTTCAGATCATAACAAATCCCTGCAAGAATAACTTATTCCCTCACTTTCGTCCTGGATTTTTTGCCAGTTATCTGAAATCAGTCCTCTGGTCTTCCTGTCAGTGGAAACTGTGACTTTGTTAGTTACCGAGCCGCCCTTCAGACTGGAAGGGAGAAGTTATGGATGAACAACCTGGAAATGTAAGTTTCCCTGAAGGTCCTGTCACTTTAACTCCAGGGTGTGTTTTAATTACTTTCTCCAGATTTCCCACCAGCCTGACAGGCTGATTGACAGGTTGGATGTCTGTCCAGTCGGGTAGCTGAGGAGGAGGTAGGTCTAATGGTGGAATGGAGAGATCAGGGGAGAAAAATCGGGGGGAAAGATCCAGGGGCTGCAGATTGAAAGGGAAGATCTGGGGGGGACCTGAGGGAGAGATTGGGAGGAACGATCAGGGGGAGAGATCAGGAGGGAAGATCAGGGGGAGATCGAGGGGATAGATTGGGAAGAAAGATCGTTGGGGAGGAAGAATCAGGGAGAGATCAGGGAAGATAGGGGACAGATCGAAGGGAGAGATTGTGTGGGAGAGATTGGGAAGAAAGATCGAGGGGAGGGATGGAGGAGCAGAGAGATCTGAGAGAGACCGCAGGAAAGATGGGGGCGAGATCGGTGGGGAGAGATTGGGGTGAAAATCGGGGGGTGGGGGTGGAGAGAGATTGTGTGGTGAAAATCACGGGGGGAGAGATTGTGGGGGGATCATGGTGGGGGGGGGGGGGGGGTGATGATTATGGTGGGGGGGGGTCAGTGATGAAAATGGGGAGGATTGATTTATATGGTAGAGGGAGGGGTTGGTGATGCCAGAGTTCGCTGGGGGTTCGGGGGAGTCCAGACAGATTGTGGCAGGGTTTACAGTGTAGCTTGTTAGACTGGGAAAACATGCCTGCTCCTCCTGGCCCACTAGCAGTGCTGTAAAGGCATATTATGGATACAGTCCTTCTCACCACCTTTTACCTGACGGGTTTACTAAGGTTTGGCCAGCCTGGCTAACATGTGAAACAATAGAAACACTTTTAATATGAAGACAGGCAGGCTCCTTAGAAGGTTTTCCCAACCAACTGACCTGCCTCCTGATAGTGGATTGGTTGCCTGCCCCTCATTCCGCTAAAACCAGAGTGGGTGGGTCAGAGCGAAGGTCATGTTTGAAATTTTTAGTATTTCAACTTCCTACCCAACCCAAACCCACTTGTTTTTGGAGGTTATAATTCTCCCCAATTCTATTAATAAAGCCCATGATCCCATAAGCCTTTTTAACAACCTTCTCAACTTGTCCCGTCACCTTCAAAGATTGATGTACAAACACTCCCAGATCTCCCTCTTCCTGCAGCCCCTTAAAAATTGTACCATTTAGTTACTTTTCCACCCCATTCCCACTCTGACCTCTCAGACATCAGCCTCTTACACTGTGGTACTGAGGTATTGGGGAAGGTAGCACTGTCGCAGAGGACAGATGGGCACGGAGAAGGGTTAAAGTGCGTATACTTCAACGCAAGAAGCATCAGGAATAAGGTGAGTGAATTGAAGGCGTGGATGGGCACTTGGGACTACGATGTTGTGGCCATCACTGAAACGTGGATAGGTGAGGGGGAGGAATGGTTCTTGGAGGTACCTGGTTATAGATGTTTTCATAAGATTAGGAATGGTGGTAAAAGAGGTGGGGGGGTGGCATTGTTAGTTAGAAATAGTGTAACAACTGCTGAAAGAATTTTCGAGGAGGATCTGCCGACTGAGGCACTGTGGGTTGAGGTCAGGAACAGGAAAGGAGCAGTCACCTTGATGGGAGTTTTCTATCGGCCCCCCAATAGCAGCAGGGAGGTGGAAGAGCAGATTGGGAAACAGATTTTGGAAAGGAGCAGAAGTCACAGGGTAGTAATTATGGGGGATTTCAACTTCCCAAATATTGATTGGCAACTCTTTAGATCGAATAGTTTGGATGGGGTAGTGTTTGTGCAGTATGTCCAGGAAGCTTTTCTGACTCAGTATGTAGACTGCCCGACCAGAGGGGAGGCAATATTGGATTTGGTACTAGGTAATGAACCAGGGCAAGTGATAGAGCTGTTGGTGGGCGAGCACTTTGGAGATAGTGATCACAATTCTGTAGCATTCACTGTGGTAATGGAGAGGGATAGGTATGTGCAACAGGGCAAGGTTTACAATTGGGGGAAGGGTAGATATGATGCTGTCAGGCAGGAACTGAGGAGCATAAGTTGGGAGCATATGCTGGCAGGGAAGGGCACGGTCGAAATGTGGAACTTTTTCAAGGAGCAGATAGTAGGGGCCATTGATAAGCATGTCCCTGTCAGACAGGGAAGGGATGGTCATGTGAGGGAACCGTGGTTGACAAGAGAGGTTGAGAGTCTTGTTAGGAAGAAGAAGGATGCGTATATAAGGTTGAGGAAAAAGGGCACAGGCATAGCTCTGGAGGGATACAAGATGGCCAGGAAGGATCTGAAGAAAGGGATTAGGAGAGCTAAGAGAGGGCATGAAAAATGCTTGGCGGGTAGGATAAAAGAAAACCCCAAGGCCTTTTACGCGTATGTCAGAAATATGAGGATGACTAGGGGGACCGTAGGTCCGGTCAAGGACAATAGCGGGAGACTATGTGTTGAGCCGGAAGAGATAAGTGAGGTTTTGAATGAGTACTTCTCTTCGGTATTTACGAATGAGAAGGGGTGTATTACTGAAGAGGACGGTGTGAAACAGACTGGTAAGCTCGAGGAAGTGCTCGTTAGGAGGGAAGATGTGTTGGGGTTTTTGAATAACTTGAAGATAGACAAGTCTCCCGGGCCTGACGGGGTATATCCAAGGATGTTATGGGAAGCAAGGGATGAAATTGCAGAGCCGCTGGCAATGATCTTTTCATCTTCTCTGTTGACGGGGGTGGTACCAGGTGATTGGAGGGTGGCAAATGTTGTGCCCCTGTTCAAGAAAGGGAATAGGAACAACCCTGGGAATTACAGGCCAGTTAGTCTTACTTCGGTGGTAGGCAAGTTGATGGAAAAGGTGCTGAGGGATAGGATTTCTGAGCATCTGGAAAGACACTGCTTGATTCGGGACAGTCAGCACGGTTTTGTGAGGGGTAGGTCTTGCCTCACAAGCCTGATTGAATTCTTTGAGCAGGTGACCAAGCAAGTGGATGAGGGTAAACCAGTGGATGTGGTGTACATGGATTTTAGTAAGGCATTTGATAAGGTCCCCCATGGTAGACTTATGGAGAAAGTCAGGAGGCATGGGATAGTGGGGAATGTGGCCAGTTGGATTAAGAATTGGCTAACTGATAGAAGGCAGAGAGTGGTCTTAGATGGTAAATACTCAGCCTGGAGCCCAGTTACCAGTGGCGTGCCACAGGGATCAGTTCTGGGTCCTCTCCTGTTTGTGATTTTTATTAACGACTTAGATGAGGAAGTCGAAGGGTGGGTCAGTAAATTTGCAGATGATACAAAGGTTGGTGGAGTTGTGGATACCGAGGAGGGCTATTGTCGTCTGCAAAGGGACTTGGATAGGTTGCAGTGCTGGGCTGAAAAGTGGCAGATGGAGTTTAACCCTGAAAAGTGTGAGGTCGTCCATTTTGGAAGGACAAACACGAATGCAAAATACTGGGTTAACGGTAGGGTTCTTGGGCATGTGGAGGAGCAGAGAGACCTTGGGGTCTATGTGCATAGATCGTTGAAGGTTGCAACTCAAGTGGATAGGGCTGTGAAGAAGGCATATGGGGTGTTAGCGTTCATTAGCAGAGGGATTGAATTTAAGAGCCGTGAGGTGATGATGCAGCTGTACAGGACCTTGGTAAGGCCTCATTTGGAGTACTGTGTGCAGTTCTGGTCGCCTCATTTTAGGAAGGATGTGGAAGCCTTGGAGAGGGTGCAGAGGAGATTTACCAGGATGTTGCCTGGAATGGAGAATAAGTCTTACGAGGAAAGGCTGAACATTCTAGGCCTCTTCTCATTAGAACGGAGAAGGATGAGGGGTGACATGATAGAGGTTTATAAGATGATCAGGGGAATAGATAGGGTAGACAGTCAGAAACTTTTTCCCCGGGTGGAGCAAAGCGTTACAAGGGGTCATAAATTTAAGGTGAAGGGTGGGAGATATAAGGGGGATGTCAGGGGAAGGTTCTTTACCCAGAGAGTGGTCGGGGCATGGAATGCCTTGCCTGGGGAAGTTGTTGAGTCAGAAACTTTAGGGACTTTCAAACGGCTTTTAGATAGGTATATGGATAAAGGAGAATGATGGGGTATAGATTAAATTGTCCTTGACAGAGGACAAAGGATCGGCACAACATCGTGGGCCGAAGGGCCTGTTCTGTGCTGTATTTTTCTATGTTCTATGTTTCTATGTAAGCTCGAGCAACATCACCTCATCTTTCAATTTGGCATTTTACAGCCTTCTGGACTTAACATTGAGTTCAATAATTTCAGATCATAACCACTGCCCCCACTTTTTGGACAGCAGCTGTAAGTAACGATTCTGCTATTCCCATTTACACCTCCTCGATCCATCTTTTGATTCTTTACTTGACCCCATTATCATCCATTTCCCTGCCTTGCACCATCATCCCTTTTGTCATTTAATTTCTCCTGCCTTCCTCCCTATCACAGATCCTCCCTTTTGTTCTTTCCTTCTCTCCCCCTTTTCCCTGCCCCGGTACTTGTTTAAAACCTGTTACATCTCTACATTTTTCCAGTTCTGTTGAAAGCTCAGTGACATGAAACATTGGACCTGATATTGGCAGGTGGTAGGTGATAGGGTGGAGTTTCAGTCAGGAGACTCGGGTGCCCTGTTTCTCCTGCATGCTGTGGACTTCTTTCTTTACAGCTTGTGTCTATCAGGATCCTTGGCTTGTCTCCTTGTTGGGTGGGGATCATTCCAGAGAAGACCGCAGGAACAGGGAAAGAACCTGCTGCTGTGTTATTAGGAATGTGGTGGAGGTGTTTCAATCCCCAACTGCCGGGGTCCAATCCTGGGGGGCTCGGATCTGTGCCCCGGGGGGAGAGCGAGGTCTTTGGATGAGGGTGGGGGCGGGTGCGATGCCAGGGTGGCAGACAAGTTTGGGGGTGCCAGGAGGAAGCACTTCTGCTCTTCCTGGCCCACACACAATGCTGTCAGGGCACATACCTTTTCCCCAAAGCAATCCTCACCTCTCGAGCTGCCAGGTTTCCCAAGGCCCTGAGAAACCCAGCTGGCCAGGGTTAAAGGTGAGCTTCCCAGCCTCATTATAATATTGCAATAGTCAACCCACCTCCTGGGACTGGCTTGTCTGCTCGACCCCATCCTGTATCTGTTAAACCTGAATGTGGGCAGGTTGGGCTCACCCATTTTTGGGGGTTAAAGTTGCCCTTCTTAACTCTGTTCCCCTCTCCACAGATAATTCCTAACCTGCTGAGTATTTCCAGCATTTTCCATTTTCATTTCAGATTTCCAGCATTGGTGGTATTTTGCCTTTCTTTGCCACTTAGTTACTGCATCTCCTCATTTTTCCTATCAAAATGAATCACTTCACACTTCTCTGCATTCAGTTCCGTCTGCCATGAGTCTGCCCATTTCATCAGTCTGTCTATGTTCCCTTGAAGTCTATTACTATGCTACTCACTGTTTACTACAATTCTGTGGAATCATAGAAAGGTTACAGCACAGAAGGAGGCCATTCAGCCCATCATGTCTGTGCAAACTTTCTACAATAGCAATTTAGTTAGTCCCACTCTCCCGCCCTTTCCCTGTAGCTCTGAAAAATCTTTCCCTTCAGGTGTTTATCAAATTCTATTTTGAAAGCCATGATTGAATCTGCCTCCACCACACTCTCAGGCCATGCATTCCAGATCCTCATGCTGCCATTGGTTCTTTTGTCAATCACCTTAACTCTGGGTCCTCTGGTTCTCAACCATTCAACTAATGGGGATAGTTTCTCTCTCTTTACTCTATCTAGACCTGTCTTGATTTTGAACACTTCGATCAATCTCCTCTCAACCTTCTCTACTCTAAAGAGAACACCCTAACTTCTCCAGTCTATCCACATACCTCATGCCCCTCACCCTGACATTTCATGCATCTACAAACTTTGAAATTATGCCCTGTATGCCCAAGTCCAGGTCATTAATATATATGAAAAAGAGCAGTGGTCCTAATGTTGTACACTTACTGTACACCTCCCTTCAGTCTGAAAAACAACTGTTCACCACTATCCTCTGGAACCAAATCTATATCCAAGCTGTCATGTCCCTTTACCCCGATGGGCTTCAGTCATGTAAACAAGTCTATTATGTGGTACATTCTCAATGAAAGTCTATATGCCCGACATCAACAGCACTATTCGCATCAACCCTCCCTATTACTTCATTAAAGAACTCAATCAAATTAATCAGACAAAATTTGCCTTTAATGAAACCATGTTTGCTCTTGTCAATTTAAAAGAAGGAAAGGGCAATTTCCTTGCACCGAGCTTGTACCAAAGGGCCAATGAACCAATTTTCATGCCTTTCTTTTATAGATATTTGTAGGTAAATTTACAGGGGAATTCTCAGTGACAGGATTGCTACAGACCATCTCTTGTGGATGAATCACTATTTAGGTAATTCAGATTTTGCACCATTACTGGTGGATCCATCTGTGATCATACACAGTTTGTGATTTTACAAGTGAAATTCTCTTTAGTAAGGGATACGTTAAACTGTCCTCCCAGGGCTTTTGACAGTCACTGTAACAGCTCTAACTCTGCTATTCCCTTTTATATCACTGATCTGCTTTCTACAATCACTGCAGGCTCTTTTGTATAAAAACTTTTACAAATCTCTTTCCAAGCCTTCACTACAGCTCTATTAATTTGATGCAGGTATACTATGAGCAATCCTTTCATTTAAAAGACAATATTGCTGAGCAAATTCATCGACTGAAAGGGAAATCAGTTTTCCTAGGTTACTCTCCTTTTGCAAGTATTTCTTTTCCCATATTCTGCCCTCTTTCTTTGAAAATTCACTGGTAGTGTCTTAACTCACGATATCACAAGACAATTACAGATGAGGAAGACAATTCGCCCATTTGATTCATCCATTTGGATAGATCCCAGTGCTCCTCTCCCCCAGTAGTTTGGTAAATGATTCCAGGGATTTTTACCTCCACTTCTCTCTCTGGGAGTTTATGCCACATGTTGGTCATTCTTTGTGTGAAGAATCTCCTGATATCAGTTCTAAAATTCCCATGTAAAAAATCGTAATATAATCAAGCAGAGTCAACATGATTTTATGAAAGGGAAATTGTGTTTGACTAATTTATTAGAGTTCTTTGAGGATGTAATGAGCAGGGTGGATAAAGGGGAACCAGTAGATGTAGCGTATTTGGATTTCCAAAAGGCATTCAATAAGGTGCCACATAAATGTTTACTGCAAAAGATAGGAGCTCATGGTGTTGGGGGCTAATGTATTAACATGGATAGAGGATTGGCTAACTAACAGGAAGCAGAGAGTCAGGATAAATAGATCATTCTCAGGTTGGAGTGTCACAGAGATCGGTGCTGGGGCATCAACTATTTACAAATTATATTAATGACTTGGATGAAGGGACTGAGTGTATTGTAGCCAAATTTGGTAATGATACAAAAATAGGTGGGAAAACAGGTTGTGAGGAGGATGCAAAGAGTCTGCAAAGGGATATAGATAGGTTAAGTGAGTGGGCAAAAATTTGGCATAATGTGGGAAAATATGAGGCTATCCACTTTGGTAGGAAGAATAGAAAAGCAGAATATTATTTGTTTAGTTTATGTTTAGAGATACAGCACTGAAACAGGCCCTTCGGTCCACCGAGTCTGTGCCAACCATCAACCACCCATTTATACTAATCCTACACTAATCCCATATTCCTTCCACATCCCCACCTGTCCCTATATTTCCCTACCCCCAACTATACTTGGGGCAATTTATAATGGCCAATTTACCTACCAAGCTGCAAGTCTTTTGGCTTGTGGGACGAAACCAGAGCACCCGGAGAAAACCCACGCAGACACAGGGAGAACTTGCAAACTCCACACAGGCAGTACCCAGAATTGAACCCGGGTCACTGGAGCTGTGAGGGTGCGGTGCTAACCACTGCGCCACTGTGCCGCCCACAGTGGAGAGAGACTGCAGAATGCTGCAGTACAGAGGGATCAGGCTGTCCTCATACATGAATCACAAAAAGTTATGAGGCAGGTACAGCAAGTAATTAGGAAGGGAAATAGAAAGTTAACCTACATTGCAAGGGGGATAGAGTATAAAAGTAGGGAACTCTTGCTTCAACTGCAAAGGGCTTTGGTGAGACCACACCTAGAGTACTGTGTACAGTTTTGGTCTTCTTATTTAAGGAGGGATATACTTGCATTGGAAACAGTTCAGAGAAGGTTCACTAGGCTGATTCCTGGGATGAAGGTGTCTTATGAGGAAAGGTTGAGCAGGTTGGGCCTATACACATTGGAGTTTAGAAGGATGAGAGGTGATCTTATTAAAATATATAAGATTTTGAGGGGGCTTGACAGGGTAGATGCTGACAGGATGTTTCCCCTCGTGGGGGAATCTAGAACTAGGGGGCACAGTTTTAGATGAGGGAGTTACCCATTTAAAATGGAGAAATTTCTTCTCTCGGAGGGTTGTTAATTTTTTGAATTCTCTACCCCAGAGAGCAGTGGAGACTGAGTCACTGAAGATATTTAAGGCTGACTTAGACAAATTTTTGATCTACAAGGGAGTCAAGGGTAATGGGGGGCAGACAGGAAAGTGGAGTTGAGGCCACAATCAGATCAGCAATAATCTTACTGAATAATAGAACAAGTTTGAGGGGCTGAATGGTCTACTCCTGCTCCTACTTCTTTTGTTCTTACCCTCAGCAAATGTTCACTCTAATTTCTTTGGAGTACACAAGTGATTTGTTTAAGTGCACTGTCCCTTTAAATTTTTTAGCCCAGCTGCGTTGCATGGTAATTTTAAGGGGCCGACTTGCGTGTGTCCCGCAAGGGATCTTTGGGTTGCTGCTTGGCAGTGTGGCCGTGCAGTTTACAGGGAACATTGCCCTCAGCTCTACTGTATTTGAAACTACTGATCCAGGTTAACCTATTCTATCATTTACTCTTCTCGATCCCTCTATGGGATCACCTCTCAGGTGCCTCCTATCCTGGGTGAAAAGCTCAAGTTTCTCCAGTCTCTCCCCAACATTCTGACCTGACATTGGGATCGGCCTTGTGACTCATCTTTGCACAGCCCCTGTGACTTTTATCTTGGGGGAAGGGATGGGAATTTTAACCCCCAAGAACAAGTGGGTTGGGGCAGTTGGGGGTATTAAAATTTTAGATTTTTCAATAGACACCACAACTCGGTTCAAAGTTTCAGGTTTAACGGAGGTGTGTGTGGAAGCCTATGATTAACCTGCTCGACTATTGGGGATTTAATGATTACAGACGGGTGGGCACTTATTGGTACAATTAAAATCCTTCAGAGATGTTAAAGATTTTTGCAAATTGCTTTTAACTTTGCTCCAAATTTAACTTCTCCAGAATGGGTTTCCCGGAGCTTGGGAAACAGACAAAAGAAATGGAGGTGACACTAAGACACAGTTCAGCTGTGTACATAATGTTGTGATTGCTTGCTCTGAAGGAAACCTTACTTATTGCAGCTGGTGTCTCAGTTCCCTCTGCAATATATTTACAGAGAATTCCAGTGTGGATAATTCTTTTCATCCTTGGAGACTTTCAAAGAGACAGGATCAGGATGGAAGATGTGTTGGAAGCATTTGACGGCATATCAGAAGAGGAGGACCATCACCATCCAAGGCAGAGATGATGTCCTGAGGGATCAGCATGTGCCAGGAGGGAGGGGCACAGGAAGGAGGGCACAGGAGAGAGGGGCACAGGAGAGAAGGCTACAGGAAGGACTCGCATAGGATGGAGGGGCACATGAGGGAGGGCTACAGGAAGGATGTGCACAGGATGAAGGGGAACAGGAGGGAGGTGCACAAGAGGAAGGGGCATAGGAGAGGGGCTGAGATAACAGGAGGCCCTGCCACGTAACAGGATATGCAAACAGAGGTTCGGCTTCCATTAGCTTTTTTAAAAATTCGTTCTTCGGATGTGAGCATCGCAGGGAAGGCCAGCATTTATTGCCATCCCCAAATGTCCTTGAGAAGGTGATGATGAGACACCTTCTTGAATCGCTGCAGTCCGTGTAGTGTCGGTACACCCCTAGTGCTGTTCGGGAGGGAGGTCCAGGGTTTTGCCCCAGTGACAGTGAAGGAACAGGATAGTGTGTGACTTGGAGAGGAACCTGGAGGTGGTGGTGTTCCCATGAATCTGCTGCCCTTGTTTTTCTAGGTGTTAGAAGTCGCAAGTTTGGAAGATGCTGTCGAAGGAGGCGTGGCGAGTTGCTGCAGTGCATCATATGGATGGTACACACTGGAGAGTCAGGAGTTGAGTTACGCACCGTAGAATTCCCAGCTTCTGACCTGCTGTTGTAGCCATAGTATTTTTATATCACTGTTCCAGTTAAACCTCTGGTGAATGGCAACCCCCAGGATGTTGATGGTGGGAAATTCAGCAATGGTAATCCTGTTGAACATCAAGGGGAGATGGTTGGAATCACTCTTCTTGGAGATGGTCATTGCCTGGCACTTGTGTGGCATGAATGTTAATTAGCCCAAGCTTGAATTCTTTCCAGGTCTTGCTGCATGCGGGCACGGACTGCTTCAGTATCTGAGGAGTTGTGAATGGTGCTGAACAATGTGAAATCATTAACGAACATCCTCTCTTCTGACCTTATGTTGGAGGGAAAGTCATTGATGAAGCGGCTGAAAATGGTTGGGCCTAGAACACTACCCTGAGGAACTCCTGCAGTGATGTCCTGTGGCTGAGATGATTGGCCTCCAACCATCTTCCTTTGTGCTAGGTATGACTCCAACCAATGGAGAGTTTTTCCCCTGATTCCCATTGACTTCAATTCTGATAGGGCTCCTTGATGTCACACAGGGTCAAATGCTGCCTTGTTATCAAGGGCAGTCACTTTCACCTCAATTCTGGAATTTAGCTCTTTTATCCAAGTTAGGACCAAGGCTGTAGTGAGGTCTGGAGCCGAGTGTCCCAGGTGACCCAAACTGAGCATTGGTGAGCAAGTTATTGCTGAGTAGGTTCCACTTGATAGTGTTGTTGACAACATCTTCCATCACAGATGACTTCATGGAAGAGCAGTGATTTTGCAGGCTGTGGCTGACATGTCAGGTTGTGACAGACATCTGCAGACTCCTGCAGCAAGACCTGCGACCTGCTGCACCTGATGCAACACGCTACCAGTGACTGAAAGTGAATGTACATGACACTCACAAGTTTTTTGCCTGCTGATCCTTCCATTGCGCTACTGGAGACATATCCAGATCATTAGAAATAGATGCGCCATGGGCCTGCTCCATCAATCACTTTTCTGCCTGCCTCCCAGAACCCTTGATTCCTTCTAGATCAAAAATCTGTCTAACTCAGCCTTGAATATATTCAACAACCCAGCCTCCACCGCTCTCTGGGGAAGAGAATTCCCTTATTTTGAAAATGTGCCCCCTAGTTCTAGAAGGGAGTCAGTGGCCCCTCCGCCTTCCTATTGCCGGGTCCCTTGTTAAGGCACTGTGCCTCTGAATGAGGGTCCCATTCCCCCCGCACCCCGCCCCCCCGTACCGGGAAGCAACCCACATGGTTTTGCATGCCGTGTTTCCCGTGCAGCGACAGGGCCACCAGCCACAGGAAGAGGCTCTTAATTGCCCAGTTAAGGACCTCAATTGGCGGCGGGCTGGGAAGGCCCTTCACAGGCCTTCCCGCCCCGGACTAAATTTTGGCGAAGGCAGGATGGTGGCGGCGTCTGGCCCCGGCCACCTTCCCACCCAAGTTTATGCTCTCCCTGCCTCCAAACCTGCCGTGGGGGAAAGCATAAAATTCTACCCTTTGTGTCCTCCTCACAACTTGCTTTCCTGCTTATCTTTGTATTGTCAGCAAATTTGGCTACAATACACTCAGTCCCTTCATCCAAGTCATTAATATAGATTGTAAATGGTTGAGGCCACAGCACTGATCCCTGTGGGACTCCACCAGTTGCAGCTTGTCAACCTGAAAATGCATCATTTATCCCAACTCTCTGCTTTCTGATAGTTATCCAATCCTCTATCCATGCTAATATATTACCCTGAACACCATGAGCATTTATCTTGTGTAATAACCTTTTATAAAGTGACTCCTGACACCGCATATGGCACCCCGACGTCATCAGAGCACAGAATGGTATCTGTCAGTAAGGTGCCACGCATGCGCTCGTCTGTTCGCCGCTCACTACCGGCCTCACTGCTGCCTTCCCTCAGCCACATGCTCCCCGCTTCAACCCCTATACTCTCCCATTGTCCACTCACTCTGCTCACTGCTTCAAACCACCTGTGCCCCGCCCCCATCGTCAGTCACTCGCTCCAGGCCTCGCTGCTTCATTCCCCCCCCACCCTGCTCCCTCCCACTTCTCACCCCACCTCGCACTCCCTCCCACTTCCCCCTCTCCTCCCCTGCCTATCCCTATCTTGCCACTCTATCTCTCCCTCACCTCCCCTGTCAGGAGCAGGAGCAGGAGGGAGAGTGGGGGAGAAGCGGGAGGGAGTGGGGGCGGTGTTGGGGGATGAAGTGGCGAGGCCTGGAGCAAGTGGCTGATGAGAGTGGGGTGGTGGAGGGTTTGAAGCAGTGAGCGGAGCGAGAGGCTGATAGGGATGAAGCGGCGAGGGGGAGCGAGTGGCCGACAGGTGGGGTGCGGGGGTTGAAGCGAGGAATGTGTGGCTGAGGGAAGGCAGCGGCGAGGCCGGGGGTGAGCAGCATGCAGACAAATGCAGAAGGCTGTGCCGGGAAGGAGAATGTCCTAGGTTCAACCATCTTCAGCTGCTTCATCAATGACCTTCCTTCAATCATAAGGTCAGATGTGGGGATGTTCGCTGATGACTGCACAATGTTCAGTACAATTTGCAACTCCTCAGACACTGAAGCAGTCTGTTCCTGCATGCGGCAAAGCCTGGACGATATTCAGGCACTTGCTGATGAGTTGCAAGTATCATTTGTGCCACACAAGTACCAGGCAATGACTATCTCCAACAGGAGGGAGTCTAACCATCTCCCCATGACATTCAATGGCCTTACCATTGCTGAATCTGTAATATTACTTGTTTCTTTGAGTGTACTATTGTATGATTCACAGGACTCCAAATAATATCTAAAGAATACCTGTGTTTTTATTATAACATAATTGGAGTATATATATACACACATAGCTACTACATGAGCTACACCAACACACATCTTACTCTGTCATGACATCACTTCTTCTGGTGACCTTTATTTACAGCTTCTTAAGGTAGTACCACAACAGAATCCACCACCATCAGCAGCCTGGGGGTTACAATTGACCATAATCTTAACTGGACCAACAATATTCTGGCAATAGTTCTGAAGATATGTGCTCCAGAACTTGCCGCTCCCCTAGCCAAGCTGTTCCAGTACAGCTACAACACTGGCATCTACCTTGCAATGTGGAAAATTGCCCAGGTATGTCCTGTACACAAAAAGCAGGACAAGTCCAACCTGGCCAATTACCGTCCCATCAGCCTGCTCTCAATCATCAGTAAAGTGATGGAAGGTGTCATCAACAGTGCCATCAAGCGGCACTTGCTCAGCAATAATCTGCTCCGTGATGCTCAGTTTGGGTTCCACCAGGGCCACTCAGCTCCTGACCTCATTACAGCCTTGGTTCAAACATGGACAAAAGAGCTGAACCCAAGAGGTGAGGTGAGGTGAGGTGAGAGTGACTGCCCTTGACATCAAGGCAGCATTTGACCGAGTATGGCATCAAGGAGCCCGAGGAAAACTGAAGTCAATGGGTATCAGGGGGAAAACCCTCCGCTGGCTGGAGTCATACTTAGCGCAAAGGAAGATGGTTGTGGTTGTTGGAGGTCAATCATCTGAGCTCTAGTCCTAGGCCCAACCATCTTCAGCTACTTCATCAATGACCTTCCTTCAATCATAAGGCCAGAAGTGGGATGTTCGCTGATGATTGCACAATGTTAAGCACCATTCGCAACTCCTCAGATACTGAAACAGTCCGTGTAGAAATGCAGCAAGACCTAGACAATATCCAGGCTTGGGCTGATAAGTGGCAAGTAACATTCGCGCCACACAAGTGCCAGGCAATGACCATCTCCAACAAGAGAGAATCTAACCATCTGCCCTTGACATTCAATGGCATTACCATCACTGAATCCCCCACTATCAACATCCTAGGGGCTACCATTGACCAGAAAATGAACTGGAATAGCCATATAAATACCATGGCTACAAGAGCAGGTCAGAGGCTCGGAATCCTGCAGCAAGTAATTCACCTCCAGACTCCCCAAAGCCTGTCCACCATCTACAAGGCACAAGTCAGGAGTGTGATGGAATACTCTCCACTTGCCTAGATGGGTGCAGCTCCAACAACACTCAAGAAGCTTGACACCATCCAGGACAAAGCAGCCTGCTTGATTGGCACCCCATCCACAAACATTAACTCCCTTTACCACTGACGCACAGTGGCAGCAGTGTGTACCATCTACAAGAAGCACTGCAGCAATGCACTAAGGCTCCTTAGACAGCACCTTCCAAACCCACGACCTCTACCAACTAGAAGGACAAGGCTAGCAAATGCATGGGAACACCACCACCTGCAAGTTCCCCTCCCAGTCACACACCATCCTGACTTGGAACTATATCGCCATTCCTTCACTGTCACTGGGTCAAAATCCTGGAACTCCCTTCCTAACAGCACTGTGGGTGTACCTACACCACATGGACTGCAGCGGTTCAAGAAGGCAGTTCACCACCACCTTATCAAGGGCAATTAGGGATGGGCAATAAATGCTGGCCTGGCCAGCGTCGCCCACATCCCATGAATGAATTAAAAAAATATATTTATATAAATACTGTGACTACCAAAGGCTGGGAATTCTGCCGAGGGTAGCTCACCTCCTGACTCCCCAAAGCCAGTCCACCATCTTCAAGGCACAATTCAGGACTGTGATGGAATACTCTCCACTTGCCTGGATGAGTACAGCTCCAACAACACTCAACAAGCTCAACTCCATCCAGGACAAAGAAACAATTGGGTTCTTGTGATAAAGGGACAGCAATAATCATGGGTGATTTTAATCTACACGTAAACTGGAAAAATCAGATTGGCAATGGTAGCCTGGATGAGGAGTTCATAGAATGCTTTTGAGATAGTTCCTTAGAGCAGCATGTTCTGGAACCAACCAGAGAGCAGGTTATGTTAGACTTGGTCTTGTGTAACGTGACAGGATTAATTAATGACCTCAGAGTAAGGCACCTCTCGGTAGCAGTGACAACAATATAATTGAATTTTACATCCAGTTTGAAAGAGAGAAGAGTGGGTCTAAGTCTAGTATTTTAAACTTAAAAAAGGGCAACTATGTGGGCATGATAGCTGAGCTAGCTGAAGTGAACTGGGCTACTGGGCTAGGAGATAGATCAATAGAGAAGCAGTGGCAGACCTTTAAGGGGATATTTCAGAATACTCAGAATAAGTATATTCCTACTACAAAGAAATGTTCTAAGGGGAGGACACACCATCTGTGGTTAACTAAAGAAATTAAGGAAAGCATCAAACTTAAGGAAAAAGCATATAATTGCTCAAAGATGAGTGGCAGGTCAGATGATTAGTCAGAATATAAAGAATAGCAGAAAATGACTAAAAGGTTAATCAGGAGAAAGAAATTAGAGTATGAGAGGAAGCTAGCTAGAAATGTAAAAACAGATAGAAAGAGTTTCTACAGGTATTTAAAAAGAAAAAGAATAAGTAAAGTGAGTGTTGGTCCTCTAGAGAGTGAGAATGGGGAACTAATAGTAGATAATAAGGAAATGGCAAATTTAATGAACAAATATGTTGTTTCTGTCTTCACTATAGAGGATGCCAAAAATATTCCAGTAATAGCTGTAAATCAGGAGGTGAAAGGAAGAGAGAAACTTGGTGAAATTATACTCACCAGGGAAGTGGTACTGACCAAACTGATGGAGCTGCAGGCTGACAAGTCCCTGGGTCCTGATGGGCTTCATCCTAGGGTCTTAAAAGAGGTGGCTAATGAGGTAGTAGATGCATTGGTGTTAATTTTTCAAAATTTTCTAGATTCTGGAAAGGTTCCATTGGACTGGAAAGTAGCAAATATAACCCCTCTATTCAAGGAGGAGGGGAGGCAGAAATTGGGTAACTATAGGCCAGTTAGCTTGACATCTGTCATTGGGGAGGTTTTAGAATCGATCATTCAGGAGGTTATAGCTGGGCACTTAGAAAAACACAAGGTATTCAGGAATAGTCAGCATTGTTTTGTGAAAGGGAAATAATGTGTAACCGATTTATTGGAATTCTTTGAAAGAGTAAGATGCTGTGGATAAAGGGGATCCTCTTGACACACTGTACTTGGATTTACAGGAGGCATTTGACAAGTATCACAAAAAAGGTTATTGCGTAAAGTAGGAGCTCATGGTCTAAGGGGTAGCACATTAGCATGAATAGAAGATTGGCTAGCTGGCAGAAAACAGAGTATGTGTAAATGGGTCCTTTTCTAATCGGCAGGATGTGATGAGTGGAGTCCCGCAGGGGTCTGTGCTGGGGCCTCAACATTTTATAATTTACATCAATGACGTAGATGAGGGGAGCGATGGCATGGTAGCTAAATTTGCAGATGACACAAAGATAGGTAGGAAAGTATATTGTGAAGAGGACCTAGGAGGTTGTAGACTGGTATAGATAGGTTGAGTGAGTGGGAAAAAATCTGACGGAGTACAATGTGGGAAAATGTGAAGTTGTTCACTTTGGCAGGAAGAATAAAAAAACAGAATGTTACTTAAATGGAGATCAACTGCAGAATTCTGAGGTGCAGAGGAATCTAGGTGTTCTAGTGCATGAGTCACTAAAAGTTAGTATGCAGGTACAGCAAGTAATAAAGAAGGCTAATGGAATGCTATCCTTTATTACGAGAGGAATTGAAGATAAAAGTAAGGATTTTATGCTTCAGTTATACAGGGCATTGGTGAGACCCCATCTCAAATACTGTGTGCAGTTTTAGTCTCCTTGTTTAATGAAGGATGTGAATGCGTTGGAGGCGGTTCAGAACAGGTTTACTAGATTGATACCTGGAATGAGTCTTATGAGGAAAGGTTGGACAGACTGGGCTTGTTTTCACTGGAGTTTAAAAGAGTGAGGGGAGACTTGATTGAAGTATATAAGATCCTGACCGGTCTTGACAAGGTGGATGTGGAGAGGATATTTCCTCTTGCGGGTGAGTACAGAACTAGGCGGCACTGTTTTAAAATTAGGGGTTGCCCTTTTAGGACAGAGATGAAGAGAAATTTTTTTCTCTCAGAAGGTTGTGCGACTTTGGAACTCTCTACTTCAGAAGGTGGTGGAGGCGGGGGTCATTGAATATTTTTAAGGCGGAGGTAAATAGATTCTTGTTAGGCAAAGGAATCAAAGGTTATAGGGGGTAGATGGGAGTGTGGAATTCGAGACACAAACAAATCTTATTGAATGGCAGAGCAGGCTAGAGGGGCCAAATGGCCTACTTCTGCTCCTAATCTGTATAGATTAGATTAGATTAGAGATACAGCACTGAAACAGGCCCTTCGGCCCACCGAGTCTGTGCCGACCATGAACCACCCATTTATACTAATCCTACACGAATCCCATATTCCTACCAAACATCCCCACCTGTCCCTATATTGCCCTACCACCTACCTATACTAGTGACAATTTATAATGGCCAATTTACCTGTCAACCTGCAAGTCTTTTGGCTTGTGGGAGGAAACCGGAGCACCCGGAGAAAACCCACGCAGACACAGGAAGAACTTGCAAACTCCACACAGGCAGTACCCAGAATCGAACCCGGGTCCCTGGAGCTGTGAGGCTGCGGTGCTAACCACTGCGCCACTGTGCCGCCCATATGTTCGTATGTACCTGCTTGATCGGTACCCCATCTAGCACTTTAAATATTCACTCCCTCCTACATGTCTACAAAGATGCACCGTAGCAACTCACCAAGCCTCCTTCAACAGCTGCTTCCAAACCCGCAACCTCTACCACCTAGAAGGACAAGTGCAGCAGATGCATGGGAACACCACCAAGTTCCCCTCTAAACCACACACCATCCTGACTTGGAACTATGTTGCTGTTCCTTCAATGTTGCTGTGTCAAAATCCTGGAACTCCCTTCCTATCAGCACTGTGGGTGTATCTTCACCACACAAACGCCAGTAGTTCAAGAAGGCAGCTCACCACCACTTTCTCAAGCGCAACCACAGATAGGCAACGAATGCTGACTTTTCCAGTGACACCCGCATCAAGTGGATGAATAAAAAAAAAAGAGTGGCCACTCTCATTCGCCTCTCTGGGTGGCTTCCCACAGGTATAGTTTACTCTTGATTGCACACACATGGCAATCTGAGCATCACCACAACAACCAGGAGTTTTTATAAACCACAAGGGATATTATTCCATCAGCGTGCAGCTGGTGTGCAACCACTCGAGAGGTTCATGCAGCTGTCACTGCGGCAGTCCGACATTCCAGACCTTTTCATTCCAGGAAACAGACTTAAGAGCTGGCTCGTTGGAGACAAGGGATACCCCCTTCAAACTTAACTCTGAGGAACCCACCAATGAGACACAAGGACTGCATGAATAAGAGCCACATGACCACCAGGTGTGTCGTGGAGCAAGCCAATGGAATGTTGAAGATGCTCTTCATGTGACAAGTTTGGTCTGGAGGTGTCCTTCAGTTCTCCCCTGCCATGGTGTCCAGAATAATAGTGGTGTGCCACGTCCTGTACAACATTGTGCAGAGAAAATTTGAGGTGGAGGAGGACAAAGGGTTTCATCAGACTTTTTCGGATGAAGAGAACGTAGAGCAGGGTAAGGATGAGGAGGAGGATGAGGTTGGGTCACCTGTTGCCAGACCAGCCTTCTACATTGCTGCCCAGGATGCCAGAGCCACCCAGATATTGTGAAGGTTCATCTAATGTGTAACATAGCATATTAAATCCAGCTGTCCAATCCCACAACCCGCACCACATCCTCCTCCACCTTTGCGCTAAACAGTCTTCGATCAACTGTGTGCCTCTGCCGGTGTTCCTCCACCCAGTGCACCTCCACCCAGTGCACCTCCACCCAGTTGCAGATAGGGCGGCACAGTGGCGCAGTGGTTAGCACCGCAGCCTCACAGCTCCAGCGACCCGGGTTCAATTCTGGGTACTGCCTGTGTGGAGTTTGCAAGTTCTCCCTGTGTCTGCGTGGGTTTCCTCCGGGTGCTCCGGTTTCCTCCCACATGCCAAAGACTTGCAGGTTGATAGGTTAATTGACCATTATAAATTGCCCCTAGTATAGGTAGGTGGTAGGGAAATATAGGGACAGGTGGGGATGTGGTAGGAATATGGGATTAGTGTAGGATTAGTATAAATGGGTGGTTGATGGTCGGCACAGACTCGGTGGGCCGAAGGGCCTGTTTCAGTGCTGTATCTCTAAACTAAACACAATCCATTAGTTACTCTGCTAAATACAAATGAACTAGCAAAGTTACCTCCATGAGTACAGAGGTTTTGATTAAGATTAATGAGATTCAACACTAAAACCAAATATATTCCTGGGAAACAGCAAATAACAACAGATGTGTTATCATGCATTACATCAGCAGGACTGAAAGAAAGTGACACTCTATTTCTTGAGGAAATAGAAGTGTTTGCTGTAACACAGGGTTGTCCAATATAAAGCCCACAGCCAGGTTCTGGCCCGCCAAATATTTTCATCCAGCCCGTGGGTGTAAACTATTTCCGGGGCCGTTCCTCATCCTCACCGTGGCTGGAGATTAGGAAATTTCCCTTTGTATTTTTACAGAGTGGCCTTTTTAAAAACATCATGCTGTCAGTTTCAAAGCTGACAGCTGCTAACATCAGGAACAGGCATTTTCCAACAGACTCAGTTTTCCGACTTGTTCCCTTTTTTTTTTAAAAAGCCCGCCGGAAAACCCCAAGTCTGTTGGAAAACGGCTGTTGCTGACATCAGCAGCTGTCGGCTTGAAATTGACAACGAAATGTTTTAAAAAGAACTGACCAATCATCTGCTGAGCATCCACTCTCTGCAACTGTGTAAGAGAGAGAGGGGAGAGACAGAGGGACAGGGGAAAACAGAGAGAGAGAGAAAGAGAGGAGGAGCAGAGAGAGAGAGAGGGGGGGCAGAGAGACGGGGGGACAAAGAGAGCGGGGAATGGGGAACACTGGAGACACGGGTTGGGGGGAGAGATACAGAGAGAGGGGGGAGAGAGAGACTGAGAGACAGAGAGGGGAGGCGGAGAGAGTCAAAGAATCATTTACTTACAGCACATTTGTCCATCAAGCCCATGCCAGCTCTCTACGGACCTATGCAGTCAGCCCCACTCCCTGGCTCGATCCCCATTGTCCTGCAAGTCTTTTTCTCTCAGCTGGCCATCCAGCTTTGTCTTGAAGTCATTGATTGTTTCCGCTCCTGCCACCCTTTTGGGCAGTGAGTTCCAGGTCATTACCACCCGCTGCCTAAAAATGTTCTTCCTCATATTCCCCCTGCATCTTTTGCTCAAAACTTTTAATCTGTGCACCTAGTCCTAGAGGGGAGGGGCTGGAGGCGGGTTGGGGAAGACAGAATGAGACACACACACAGAGCACGAGAAGAGGGGGGACAGAGATCAAGGTCTCTCCTAAAAGATGGACATCCATCCAGAATACTCTGCATCGCTGCATCAAGTATACGGGCAAAAATAATGGCAGGTATGTCATAGAATCAGTTTTCCACATAATGACAAGAAAGTAAGTCAATAAATTAGTCTTCTCATTTAAAGCTTCTTCACAAAATACACATTTGTTGTCATTTTTACTAGTAAGATAAATTTTTAATGCCTTTATCTTTCGAAATTTGTTCACTGCAACCCCCCCCGCCCCCGCCCCCGGATCGAGCAAAAATCGTAATGCGGCCCTCCGCCTGAAAAGTTTGCACAAGCCTGCTCTAACAACTACAGAGTATTTGCCTGCTACAACCCAGAAATTGAGCGAAATCAAGAAGGCTCAAAAAGCTGAAGCATGTGCAGCAGTTAGAGAATACTGTTTGCATAGACGGCCTGCGTACATGCCACACAACCCTAGTGTGAAGACAATATTATGAGCAGTTAGGTCACTTGAATATCATCAATGATTTGTTGATATTTGAGGAGTGATTAGTCATCCCCAGGGTACTAAGATTAGTGATCTTGGAAAGATTACACCAAAGACATGTAGGAATAACAAAGTGCAGAGCCAGAGCAAGACAGTCGGTTTGGTGGCCTGGTACATCAAAAGAGATTGAAGAGATGCTATCGAGATGTATTACATGTGCTGTCAACTGTCATGAGATGAAGGAGCCACTTATGTCATCATCTTTTCTGTCTAGACCATGGGAATGTCTAGGTATGGATCTTTTCGAGCATAAGAATAAGATACTCTTAATCATTGTTGATTACTATTTGAGGTGGGTTGAAGTGAAGCAGCTACAAGGTCAGAGCTCAGAAGCTGTAATCATGTCCTTGAGAGAAATGGGGTCCGTATGGGATCCCAGACATGGTGATATCCGACAATGGGCCACAATTTGCGAACAAATGTTTCAAAGAGTTTACAGAAGCATATGGCTTTACTCACATCACTAGTTCACTGAGATATCCTCAAGCTAATGGTGAAGCAGAGAGAGGTGTAAGGACTGTGAAATCTTTATTAAAAAAATGAAGATTTTCAGTCAGCACTTTTAAGCTATAGAGCGACATCACTTCAGAATGGTTTAGCCTCATGCAAATTGTTGATGGGTTGAAGGTTAAGAAGACAACTTCCTATACTTCCAAGAATGCTTAAACCACAAGTGAGTGCAGAAGACTTGGAAAGAATGAGAGGAAGAGAGGATAGAGAAAGATCTATTCAATCCGAGAATTATCACAGACATCACAGAAAGAAAAACTTGATAGACATACAAACTGGAGAATCATTTTGGGTTAGAGACCAGAGAAGAAATGGAGAAGTGATAGAGAAATCACCATATCCATGATCATACATTGTCCAAACTGACCAGGGGATGATAAGAAATAGAACATTGGTGGTGATACCGAAGAAGCAGCAAAAGCAGGATCAATCATCTCAAGACGTGATGAACTAATAAAGCTGCAATCAGCCAGCTATCCCATGGATAACCCGAGCGAAGAACTTGAGTCCTCAAATAGTTCTACTGAAGGACAAAAGAATGAGAAGGAAGTACTAGAAGACTCAAAATCTCAAACCCCTTCGAAAGAGAGAAAAAAGCATTATAGAAGCAGAGAAACATAGAAAATAGGAGCAGGAGTAGGCCATTTGGCCCTTTGACCCTGCTCCACCATTCATTATGATCATGGCTGATCATCCAACTCAGTAACCTGTTCCCGTTTTCCCCCCATACCCTTTGATCCCTATCACCCTAAGAGCTATATCTAACTCCTTCTTGAAAACATACAATGCTTCAGCCTCAACTGCTTTCTGTGGTAGCGAATTCCACAGGCTCACCACTCTCTGGGTGAAGAAATTTCTCCTCATCTCAGTCCTGAAATGTTTACCCCATATCCTTAGACTATGACCCCTGGTTCTGGACTCCCCCACCATCGGGAACATCCTTCCTGCATCTACCCTGTCAAGTCCTGTTAGAATTTTATAGGTTTCTATGAGATCCCCCCTCACTCTTCTGAACTCCAGCAAATATACTCCTAATCGACTCAATCTCTCCTCATATGTCAGTCCCACCATCCCAGGAATCAGTCTGGTAAACCTTTGTTGCACTCCCTCTATAGCAAGAACATCCTTCCTCAGATAAGGAGACCAAAACTGCACACAATATTCCAGGTGTGCCCCCACCAAGGCCCTGCATAATTGCAGGAAGATATCCCTGCTCCTGTACTCGAATCCTTTCGCTATGAAGGCCAACATACTATTTGCCCTTTTTACTGCCTGTTCCACCTGCATACTTACTTTCAGCAACTGGTGTACGAGAACACCCAGGTCTCGCTGCATATTCCCCTCTCTCAGTTTATAGCCATTCAGATAATAATCCGCCTTCCTGTTTTTACTACCAAAGTGGATAACCTCACATTTATCCACATTATACTGCATCTGCCACGCATTTGCCCACTCACTCAACATGTCCAAATCACCCTGAAGCCTCTCTGCATCCTCCTCACAACTCACCCTCCCACCCAGTTTTGTGTCATCTGCAAATTTGGAGATATTACATTTAGTTCCCTCATCTAAATCATTAATGTATATTATGAATAGCTGGGATCCTAGCACTGATCCCTATGGTACCCCACTAGTCACTGTCTGCCATTCGGAAAAAGACCCGTTTATTCCTACCCTTTGTTTCCTGTCTGACAACCAATTTTATCCATCGCAATACACTACTCCCAATCCCATGCGCTTTAATTTTACATGCTAACCTCTTATGTGGGACTTTGTTGAAAACCTTCTGAAAGTCCAAATAAACCACATCCACTGGCTCCCCTTCATCAACTCTACTAGTTACATCCTTGAAGAAGTCTAGTAGATTTGTCAAGCATGATTTCCCTTTCATAAATCCATGCTGACTCTGTCTGATTCTACCACTGTTCTCCAAGTGCTCTGCTATAAAATCTTTGATAATGGACTCTGGAATTTTCCCCACTACCGACATCAGGCTGACTGGTCTATAATTCCGTTTTCTCTCTACCTCCCTTTTTAAATAGTGAGGTTACATTAGCTGTCCTCCAATCTGTAGGAACTGTTCCAGAGTCTATAGAATCTTGGAAGATGGCCACCAATGCAGTCACTATTTCTAGGGCCACTTCCTTAAGTACTCTGGGATGTAGACCATCAGGCCCTGGGGATTTATCGGCCTTCAATCCCATCAATTTCCCCAACACCATTTCTCTACTAATACTGATTTCCTTCAGTTCCTCTCACTCACTAAACCCTGTGTTCCCCAACATTTCTGGTATGATATTTCTGTCCTCCTTTGTGAAGACAGAACCAAAGTATGCATTTAGTTGGTCAGCCATTTCTTTATTCCCCATAATAAATTCCCCTGTTTCTGACTGTAAGGGACCTACATCTGTCTTCACCAGTCTTTTTCTCTTCACATACCTATAGAAACTTTTACAGTCAGTTTTTATGTTCCCCGCAAGCTTGCTCTCGTACTCTATTTTCCCCTTCTTAATCAATCTCTTGGTCCTCCTTTGCTGAATTCTAAACTGCTCCCAATCCTCAGGTCTGTTGTTTTTCTCTGGCAAATTTATATGCCTCTTCCTTGGATCTAATGCTATCTCTAATTTCCCTTGTAAGCCATGGTTTGGCTACCTTTCCCGTTTTACTTTTGTGCCAGACAGGAATAAATAATTATTGCAGTTCATCCATGTGCTCTTTGAATGTTTGCCATTGCCTATCCACCGTCATCCCTTCAAGTGACGTATCCCAATCCATCATAGCCAACTCACGCCTCATACCTTTATAGTTTCCTTTATTAAGATTTAGGACCCTTGTCTCAGAATTAACTAGGTCACTCTCCATCTTTGATGAAGAATTATATCAAATTATGGTTGCTCATCCCCAAGGGGTCTCGCACAACTAGATTGTCAATTATTCCTCTCTCATTACCCAATACGCAGTCTAGGATGGCCTGTTCTCTAGTTGGTTCTCGTGTTATGGCAGACTTGTAAAAATGTCACACTGGTTAACATTCTAAGAGAAGTCAGGGACTTGGGGGCTGTAGTATAATGTTGTTACTGGTTGGAATATGTTCATAGTTTGTGAGTGTCATTACAGGAAGTGATGTAACAGAACTTGTGCAGAACCTCGTGTAGAGTGAAAGTCAAAGCGATAGAAGCCAAATGCATGTAAACAAACTCCTGTTCCTGTCACTGTCAATCTCTCAGATATTCTGTTTTAAGACTTGCTCTTACATAGACTATCCATCCAATTTTTCCACATAACTAAAATTCTCCAGACTGGGCAACATCCACTTCCTCAGCAAGCATGCACCCAGCAGTAATTCCAGAAAAATGTCATTGAATCTGGGTGTTGCCCTTTCTCTCTGTGCCTCCAACCTAAAGACTTCCAATTTCCATTGTGGACTGTCTCTTTAAATACAGCTGAGATTGTGTCATGCAGGTGCACATTACACCTATTGTGCAGCTTGGAGATGTGGAACTGGGAAATCAAAATGAATTGGTACAATTGAGTTGCGATCGCCCATTACTACAGCTTTCCTAGTTGTTTTGGTGAGGAAGTCAATCAAAAGCAGGGGAATGAGGGCTGGCCTTTAGAACTGGCTGGGCCTCCCAGACAGACTGGCCACTTGGAAGGCCGATTTCCTGCCACTGTGCTTAATCACTGACATTGGGGGAGGGCATAGTCTAAACTTTTGACCAAAGTGGCATGGATATTGGCAGTATGTTCAGCAGGAAACCTGAACCAGCGAGTATGCCCAGCACTCAAAGAGCTCTGGAGGGCAGCTCAGTGAACTGGGGGCCAAAAATCCAGAGGCTCCATGAGCAAATGGAGAAAAAGTGGGGAAGGGGAAAACGGAGGAGGTGGCAGTAATAAGCTGGCAGGAAAGACACAAGAGGCAGAGATTTAACGTGAAGAAAATCTGCCATATTTCCCTTTTCCTTGTTTAGTTTTTCAGTAGCTGTGACATGAAGGTTTCAACAACAGGTTGCCAACCCTCCAGGATTGCCCTGGAGTCTCCAGGTATTAAAGATGAATCTCCCAGACACTGCTGCGAGCAAGCCTAGGAGAAAAATCCCAAGGGCGTTAAAGACAATTGTTTGTGTTTTCATTTTCTTGGAACACTTTTGTTCAGCAGTTATCAAAATATTGGAGAGGGGCAGAAGGTTGTTTGCCTGGGCAGAGCATGTCGTGGTGGGAGGTCGTGTGATGAAACCTCCAGGAATATGTCCAACCAGAGTTAGCGACAATTTACCTGCTTCAAGCCTATCACGCCCTTTGTATGCAACCTTTAATTAGGCCACCTCATGGACTTATCTAAAAGAAAGCAAGCCCAACTCATTAACCTTTTAGTAGAACTTAGATTCTTGATACTAGTTGTCCCCCTCTCAATAATATCCTTGTGGAATAAATTCCCAGAGAACGTCATTGAAGCAAGCAGTTCAAGGGGGCAATAAAGTGTGTATTTCTGGAGAGAGGATGGATCAATGGATGGGCTGGAGCTCAGTCAAAATAGCAAAAGCTATGTCGGGCTGAATGGCCTTTTCTTTTTCTTAAAACTTATAACTTTCCCTTTCAAGGAGGGGAGAGAAAAGACCTTGAAACACAAGACCCCCTCAAAGCAGCACTTTAAAGCACAGTGAAACCCAACTGAAATTGCCCTCTTCTCGCTGTAAATTAACATTACAAATGCACTGTGCCACTGCAAGCCCTGCACCTTTCTGCCTACAATTATTTTGATTGCTTGCTATCAGCACAGGAATGATATGCTATAAATAAATCAATGAAACATCGCTCTCATCAGAGTAAAGGGTAATTATCTGCTAGACAATAGTTAGCTCGACAAGCAAACTTCAATTGTCCCACTAGTGTAAATATAAAAAAACATTTCCAGTTCAATTAGTCAGTGCACTTCAGTGTTCAATATCCAGTCCTGATGATGGGTCAAACAGTGGCAATCAGTTAGAGAATGAACAGCAGCATGTCAAATGTGTGTGTCTATCTGACCCTGTGAAAAACACATCAGTCTGCATTTTCCATGTCTGGCCTTCTGTTATACCAATGTTAACTAGGGCAGCCACTCTGGATGATGGCGGGAGTTCCTTTTTTCCAGAACTTGGCCCATGTTTACACCTGTCCTGTTTGCCCCGGTGGATCCAGGGTCTGCCCATCTGTTTTCAGAAGGTTGCCAGTGAATGCAGATGGCACTGAGCTAAGAGGCACAGCAAGAGGTGTCAATAGGAACAGGAAGTTACAAAGAGCCAAAGGCAGATCACAAAAGCAGGCAAAACTGTGGAAGATGGTATTTAATATGGGAAGTGTAAGGCTGGCCCCACTTACGGATATGTGTCCCACGCCATTTTAACTGCTGAGCCTCATTTAAATACACCAGGCCCAACTTCTGCCTGAACACGTCATGGATGGTATCAGGCCAGTGGGCGGAAATAGTCATGGGAATGGTTCCCGGCAGACAAGTAAATGTTGGGGAGTGGGTAGGAGATCAAGAACAGGGGAGGAAAGCCTGGGGTCCTAGGTTTCTTTGTGGGGCCCAGAGGAGCACCCCTGCTCCTTCTGACCAAAAAAACACCTTTACTAAAAAAGATTTACCTTCTCAGCTCAGTCCAATGCCCACTCCTTCAATAGGGTCAGGTTTCCCAGTCGAGGCTGGGACCAGATGCTGACCACATGATACAAAGTTAAATTAGCTTTGTGGTCTTATTAATGTCATCAGACCCAGATTTTTGCGCTTTAATGAGGCCCTCGCCGGTGTGCAGTGAAATTTCACATGCCTTACGAAAGCCGGGAGGTAAGTTACTGGCTGGTGGGAGTGTGATCCCACAAGCAGGCTGGACGCTGTTTCCATTCAACAGCCTCCACCCAACTCCACACACACAAATTCTGACGGAGCATTGGGGGTCAACATTGGTCCTTAATGATTTTGCCTCCACTGCCCCCTGTGAAGCCTATTCTCACTCTGTGTTAGCTGTGGCTGAGTAGGTAGTATTCTTGAAAGCTGCAAGTTCCAGTCCCACTCCAGAGAGTTGAGCACAGAGGGGAAAAAGGCTGATACTACAGTGGAGTACTGCTGATGAGATGTTACACTGCAGCTCTGTCTGCCCCCAGATCCCTAAGAAGGAGAGTTCTCCCTGGTGTCCTGGTCAATATTTATCCTGCAATCAACATCACAAAAACAGATGATTTGGTCATCATCACATTGTTGTTTGTGGGATCTTGCTGTGTTCAAATTGGCTGCTGTGTTTCCTACATCACAACAGTGACTACACTTCAAAAGTACTTTATTGGCTGTAAGACGCTTTGGGATGCCCTGAGGTTGTGTAAAGTGCTATACAATTGTAAGTGTTTTCTTTTCACTGTGTGTGAAGACATTCCTCCCAAAATCTGTTTACACATAACTGAAAGCCTCTTATTCTACTTTGATACCGATATCTAGAATCTGGATTAGCTATTTCGATGCCCTGCAGTCTCTGCTATACTTCTGTAAGGTCCCTTTCATCATCTCTTTTTAAAACTAAGGAGCCACAGCTTCTCCATCTTTCCTTTGAACTCAATCCTTTGATGCTAAGGCCCAGCATCAAATCCTGGGCACATCGCTCAGTTCTTCCACCCACCTTGGAAAACTGTCAACTACTTTCTTCCCTTCAGCCAGCTCATTACATAAGAACATAAGAAATAGGAGCAGAAATAGCCATTCGGCCCCTCGAGCCTGCTCTGCAATTCAATACTATGATGGCTGATCTTCTACCTCAATTTCACCTTCCCACACTATTCCTTAATCTCCAAATCCCTTAATTCCCTTAGTATCCAAAAATCTATCAATCACTGCCTTGAATATATTCAACGACCGAGTTTTATCCACTCCTTCAATCCCACTGATTTTAGTTTTAGTCTCATCACCTGCCCTACATGAGGAACCTTGTCAAAATCTTTTTTGGAAATCTAAGGGTGCCACGTTAACAGGATTTCCACTGTCTGTTTGATGTGGCCTTTCCTCAAAATGTCAAGGAGGTTTGTCAGATAGGATGGTCACTTTCTAAAGCCTTATTAATGTATATTTATTAGATCTTCTCTCATAGATAGTTCCCAAATTTGGTTCAGATTCCTGATTCCATTATGTTGTCAGTTACTGAGGTTAGACTGATGGGTTTGTAGATGTCTGGATTGGATTTGTCTCCTTTTTAAAATATGGACAGGGTTACGGTCATGTGGTGAGTGGTGAGGGGTGCGGATGATTCCCACTCTTCAACTCCCATCTGACCGCAGAAAGTATATTTTGTTATTAGGGTTTAACTCCTTTGTGTTTTATTTATCAAATAAATGGACAGCAACAGGTTTTCTTGTCAGTTTAAAATAGAAGATTAGTTATTTATTGAACAAATACGCCTTATCCCAAAATTGTTGCAACTGCACCCACTCACATATTCACTCACACACACAGGAAAAAAAACAGAGAGGCAAAGGGGTTTTCAAGTGAGGTAGGGTTTCAGGGTTCATGGTAAACCAGTTGAATTTTCTCGGAAGTCAAGTTCTCGTTGGTTGCAGGCCTGAAGTTTTTGTAGATTTCTCTCAGGGTTGAAAGTTGGATTGCTTCCAATTCACTGCTGCATAAGTTGAAAGTGTAGAATTTTACAGCAGTGTGCCTCCCTTCTAGCTTTTTGGATTTTCTTCTAGCTCTTAGCTGGGCAAGCCTTTTGGCGATGTTTCTCTCTCTCTCTCGCTCTCTCTCGCTCTCTCAGGCTGCCTTTTTAAGGTAAAAATTTGGCATATCATCTTCTGGTAGGAGAAGCTTTGGTCTCTCCCCCTTGATCACACAATGGCCCAAGATGAGCATAATCCAGGTATGATGTTTCAACTTCATACCTTCTTTGTTTCTGTAGAACCCATTCAATTCAGGGATGTTTCAGGATGGGTGTAATTGACTCCTCTCAACCTGGTTAGGTATCCTATGTTGTAAAAAAATAGTGTGGCAATGTTCGAATACACATGTGGCTATCTTTTGTATCATTATGCATTTTTTAAAACGGTAAAGTCAATTTTTTTTACAACTCTTCAGTTTGAGTGTGCATTTTTTCTATTGCTGCACTTCTCGTAAGCATGATACCTCCTCCAATAGGAACACAATTAAATTCCTCAAATTTCATTTTCATATGTTTGTTTTTTCTTACAAAGAAAGATATAGGGTCACACAACTGCACACATTCATTTCATTCTTACAACTGCTATGGCTGGCATTGCCTGCTACAGCCATTTCTTCTTCAAGTTTGGAGTTTTTTCATCATACTTCCATTGGATGTGGTACCATTAAAAACATGCATTCCTTTTGGTTACATGTTGTCAAATGAGTTGGAGTTTCTTTAGCATCAGTTTGTAGTACTTTGGGAACATTAATCTTAATAAGCATGTGGTTAGTGGTGAAACTTGCAGTATGCAACTTTCCATTACTGCATTGTCCTTGGCTGGTGGCAGGTTTCCCTGCCTGTACAAGCTTTATCCCCTTAACTGCTGTTTCATCTACACATGGCTTTAACAATTCAATTTCTGGCACATTGATGGTTCTTATCTATAGGGTGATAGTGGGTGATAAGTTGTTTTTTTAACCTTTGTGATTCAATGGGCGACACAGTGGCGCAGTGGTATGGGCGGCACAGTGGCACAGTGGTTAGCACCGCAGCCTCACAGCTCCAGCGATCCGGGTTCAATTCTAGGTACTGCCTGTGTGGAGTTTGCAAGTTCTCCCTGTGTCTGCGTGGGTTTCCTCCGGGTGCTCTGGTTTCCTCCCACATGCCAAAGACTTGCAGGTTGATAGGTTAATTGGCCATTATAAATTGCCCCCAGCATAGGTAGGTGGTAGGGAAATATAGGGACAGGTGGGGATGTGGTAGGAATATAGGATTAGTATAAATGGGTGGTTGATGGTCGGCACAGACTTAGTGGGCTGAAGGGCCTGTTTCAGTGCTGTATCTCTAAACTAAATTTCTGGAATTTCCTCCTTCCCCTGTTCTTGCTGACTTCCGAATCTAAATTGTTGGGTTTCATTAGCTTTGGATTTGGAACCTGATCATTGAATTCTTCAGTGGGTAGATCCACACTGACCTCACTTTTAGTTTTCTTGTGATTTTCATGAGTTTTATTTAGCTTAGGGCATTTTACCTTCCATTTTTTCTTTACTTTGAGGATGGGTTTTTCCCTAATCTGCCCCATGTCTTCTGGGACACCACTGCTTGCAGGTGGTTGTCCATCTTTTATTGCAATCCCCTGTGGTACCTCAACTAGGTGAGGCATCTCCCTCTCTCTTGGCTTGCTGGATTGGGAACTTTTCTTGTTCCTATTAAAATCTTTAAAGAAGGTTTCAGCTAATGATATCTCTGGTGCTTTTCCTTTAACCTTTGCTACTTTTATATTGGCTCCTTTACTTTCCTCTGGCTCTATCTTGGCCTCTTTAAATTCTGCTGGCTCTATCTTGGCTTCTTAAATTCTACTGGCTTTCCTTTCGTCTCTTTAATCTTTATTGGCATTATCACCCCCTGTGGGATCTTTGGCACTTCCTCAGTCCTCTGCAGCTGTGCAGTTTTATTTGTTCCCCTCAGTTTCTCCAGTCTCTGTGGATTTCCCTGGATCCTCTGGATACAGTACTGTGCTTCTTGCCAAGTCATTGCCCAGCAATAGGTCAACCCCCAGAATAATCCCGACTGTCACTACCATGGTGACCAACTTGCTTTGTAGGTAAACTTTAACTAAGGGAACCTTCAAGCATTTGTCAGTAAGCCCTTTTACCAATACTGTGGTATTTGTTCTGCTTTCAATTGGCATTTCTATAAATTTGGCTGCCAGTAGGGTTTGAAAAGAACCGGTATCCCTGAAGATGGTGAGCTCTTTGCCTGGTGCCTTGGATACAAAAGGAGTAATTTTTCCTTTTTGTAAAATGTTCTGGGTTGTGTTCTGTTTTTGTGTTGTATTAGAACACATACTTACCACTTTCATAGCCACAGACACCAGCTTGACCGTAGCGCCTCCTGTTTGTTTTTTGGAATACCAACAATTTGCCTGGACATGCCCAGATTTGCCGCACTGGAAGCATGTCAGGTGGACCGCAAACTGGTTCATCACCTGGGTTCCTTCTTTTAAAAGTTGGAGACTGATATGGTTTTCCTTCTCTACCCTCCTTTTCTCTCGAGCCCATTTCTGCTTCATCTGCATATCTGCTATCTCTCCCTAGCCTGTAAGAGTTACTCGACCCAAAATGATTTTGAATTAGGGATTTGTGTACTAACTTAAAATCGGCCATTTTTGCTGCTTCTCTTATTCTTGTAACTCTGTTTTTCAATGTAGGTCTTTATATTAACTGGGATGCTATTTTTAAATTATTCCAGCAACATCACTTCTCTCAAATTTTCCTATGGGGGCTCTAGCTTGAGAAATCATATCCAGCGTTCAAAAGCCATATGCTTAATTCTTTCAAAGCCAATGTAAGTCTGTGCGGGTCCTTTACTGGTGTGCCTGCATTTCTGTCTGTATGCTTCAGGTACTAACTCATACGCATTTAGAATTGCAATTTTAGTTTGTTCATAGTCAGAGGAATTCTCTTGTGATAACAGAGAAAAAGCTTCACAGCCCTACCCACAAACTTGCCTTGTAAGAGGAGAATCCAAAATTCTTTTGTCCATTTTAACCTGGTAGCTATTTTCTCAAATGAGATAAAATATGACTCAACCTCCTCCGCATTAAACTTTGGCACTAACCATGAATATCTCAGAACATTAAACTTTTGCTCTGAATTGGGGATAAGGTTTGAGTGGCTGATGGTATTTTCAGCTTGTTCTGGTAGCCTTTCTAACTCAAACTGTTTTGCCCCTCTTTCCTATTTTTCCTTCTGAAACTCTCCCTTCCTTTTCTTTCTGAAACTGCATCTCCTCTCTATTCAACTACAACTGTATTACTTCACTTTTCATTTGCAATTGTATTCTAATGAGAGCTATTTATTCAGACTCTGATTCCATGCTTCCTTCTTCTGTTTCTAGATTTCCCTCTTGGTTGAAAGGTCAGTTTGAAGTCAGAGGATCACTTCCAATTAACTGCTGCATAAGTTGAAAATGTAGAACTTGCAGAATGTAGAACCTCCCTTCTGGTTTGCTAGATTTTCCTCAGCTGTTAGTTGGACAAGCTTTCTGGGTCTCTCTCTCTCTCTCTCTCTCAAAGGCTGCTTTTTGAAGGTAAAAGTTTGTCACATCAGATTTTGGTGTGAGACGCCTTGATCTCTCCCCCATAGTGATCACATAATGGCCCAGGATGAGAAAAATCCAGTTATGATGTTTCCACTTCTTAGCTTCTTTGTTTCAGTAGGACCCATTCAATTCAGAAATGTTTCAGGATGGAGGTAATTGATGTAATACCTGCCCTTTTACCTCCTCTCTGCACACTATCGAAGGCCTCAAACACTCCTTTCAGGTGAAGCAGCGATTTACTTGTACTTCTTTCAATTTAGTATATTGTATTCGCTGCTCATAATGTGGTCTCCTCTACATTGGAGAGACCAAATGCAGATTGGGTGACCACTTTGCAGAACACCTCCGCTCAGTCCGAAAGCATAACTCTGAGCTTCCGGTTGCTGGCCACTTCAACACTCCCCCCTGCTCTCATGCCAATATTTGTGTCTTTGGCCTGTTCCAATGCAATGGAACATCAATGCAAGCTCGAGGAGCGGCACCTGATCTTTCGATTAGGCACTGTACTGCCTTGTGAACTGAGCTTTGAGTTCAATAACTTCACAGCATGACTGGCCTTTTCTTCATATTTTATTTTTTAACCATGTGCCCACTTTTCATGTAGTCAGAGCTGCTCATTATTCTGCTATTAACAGTCTCTCTGGACTAATGCTTTGTCTTTCACCACAAGCATTAACACTCTTTGCCTTTGTCCCAGGACAGCTTTGTTATTTAATCTCTCCTGCCCTATCAAACACCTTCCCTTTTGTTCTCTCCCCCACCCCCTCCCCTTCACTTGCTTAAAACCTAATTCATTTCTAACCTTTTCCAGTTCTGATGAAACGTCACAGACCTGAAATGTTAACTTTGCTTCTCTCTCCACAGATGCTGCCAGACCTGCTGAGTATCTCCAGCACTTTTTGTTTTTGTTGGGATTAATTGACACCTCTCAACCCAGTTAGGCATCCTTTGTTCTAAACGGACAGTGTGGCAATAGTCGAATACACATATGGCCATCTTTTGCAGCTGTTACGGTCAAGTGAGGAGGGGTTAAAGGGCTTCCCTCTTTTCCCTCTCCTTGTTTGACCACAACAGGGTTAATTCTTTCTTAAAGTGGGTGTTCTGGCCAATTCAGTAGGTGTTTGATTACTTACATGCTATGATTATAACAAGAACCAATTGGACAGATTTTCTTGAGTTAACAAAAAAAGAGATTAACTTTATTGTATCTAAACTGAATTAATAAAGTAATAAACAACAAGCCAACTTTCACTCACACACATACTCCTAGGTTACAGAGTGGGGAAAGGTAGAGTGGTTGAGTTAGAGTCCATAAAAATAAAAAGGTATACAGCCTGTGAAGTTTGGTGATTCAGCTGGCTTCTAGCTGAATTTAGTGGTCCTGAGGCTTTTAGTTTGAAGAGATAGATGACTGGTTCAATGAGTCTCTTGGAGATTTTCCACAGTGGGGTTTCGGATTGTAGCCGGAGTATGCAAAGATGGTCAGTCAACAAGCAGGATTTGAAAGATTTCAAACTGGAATGGAGAGAGGGAAAGGGGCCCCACTTAGGGTCTGCTCATGTCAGAGTCCAGTTACTTCTCCTCTGCTGCGGAGAAAACACCTGCTTAAAACCATAGATGGGGAGGTGCTTGTCACATCACAGTCATTCAATCATTCAAACATAGCAGTTAGCAGTATTTCTCTGCTTGCTGAGAGAACCGATAGTTCCTTTAAATTTCTTGAGTCTTGGTTCCTGTTTGGGACTGAGCAGACATTTTGTCTCACTCCTCACTGTCCTTAGCAGTGTAAGATACAGTGTTGCAAACTAGGCGATCATCTTAAGCTGAAAAGCTGACTTTGCTGGCTGCTTGTCTTTTAAAAATATAAATTCAGATCTCCAATTAGTGGATTAAAGAAAATTATCATTCAACAAAACACATTGGCATAACACAGCATTGTCCATTTTTTGAAAGGTAAAGTCATTTTTTTTATGACTCTTCAGTTTGAGTTTGTATTTTTTCCATTGCTGCACTTCTTGTAAGCATGACAAAAGTAGGTTCATACACTGGGAAAATATTATCCATTCATGGGATTTAGGCTTTAGAAGTCTCTTAGAACTTCACTGCCATTGATGGCAAACTCTGGGGTAGATGTTAACCGTTGGGTAGAGGAGCAGGCAATGCAATGCACTGTTGCTCGCTCTAGTGGTGAATTCTGGCTGTGATTTTGAGGCTCCAGCCTCCAGGAATTTCCACCCAGTTATCAGATTGAAGCCTGGAACCTGGGCTGGAATTGCTGCCGGTGAGGTCTGGCATAGGTGGTGGGGGGTGAAGTGGGGAAAGGCAGTCACGGAGGGTGGGGTTCCCAGGGCAGTCTAGGATATTTAATTGCTCAAGACTTAGCTTTGCTGGGCCTCTTACATGAACTGATCAAAGTGCACAGGGCATGACCAGTTCTGAGCTAAAATGACAATTGGGGTTTTATTTCTGCCATAGGACCCCAAACTCCACATCAAAAGGGCTCATTGCCTGAATCAGGCAGGTACTTTGTACAGTGGTGGTCCCTAAAACAGTCACATTGCCACTGTTATTGGGGCAGTAAGGCCATTGACACCACCTTGAGGTTGTTACCACCCCAGTAACACCAGGGAAAGGCACTCAATATCGATCCCAATAAGTCTGCAGGAATTACTCATGACATAGCATAGCATGTTATTATAATGTCGTCTGGTGACTATTTCAAGGAAGGATTCGTTGAATCTATCAACTTTTCTCAGTTCATCTTCAATTTGACCCTATTAGCATCCTTTCAGACTTGCTATTCTGCAATTGGTAGAAATTCTTATCATGTTTACCATCTGCTGCAACACTCATTGCCAGTTCCTCCTTAGTCTTTTTGTCATGACCCTGGTGTTTGCTGTAATCCTCTCACTGGATCATTTCCCTTCACCTTGAGACCCTCTGTCGTTCATTTTTCTTACTACTTAACTTCTGATTGTCTAGTTGAACAATTTAAGTTTTTTCCCCCTTGCATGACTAATCCTGGACATGTATATAAAATCATAGGATCGTACATCACAGAAGGAGCTCATTCGGCCTATTGTGTCTCTGCTGCCTCTTTGAAAGAGGAATCCAGATTAATCCCACTCCACTGCTCTTTCCCCATAGCCCTGCAAATTTCTCCTTTTCAAGTATTTATCCAATTATGTTTTGAAAGCTCCTATTGAATCTGCTTCCACTGCCCTTCCAGGCAGCGCATCCAGATCACAACACTCACTGCAAAAACTCTTCAACTCGCCTCTGGTATTTTCACAGTTTTTGGGCCTTTAAAGACTAGTTCACTAGTCTGATTGAAATGCCAATTTTCACAATGTCTTATAGCTTGATGCAGACAGATTTTTCCTTTGATTGACTGCCCATTTCTGGCTTTCTTAGGTGCAAACTTCACACTAAACACACCCTAAAATATTGACACACTATATAAGGAATGGTATGATCTGAGAAGCAGTATCCAGCATTGAGGAGACAAGTTTGTTTGCTTGAGCTGAAGATCTGTCTTACTTTGCCTACAGATCAACTTTTGGTGTTGGTTTTAGTCAGAAATTTTCCTGTCCTGGCAGACAGCCCTGAAGAAAGTCCAGTTTTGGACTGGGGGCATGGGAATCCTACTGGGAATCCTTTCTATGTTTTGAAGAGAAGGAGAAGGAGGAGGAGATGGAAGAGGCTAGAATGAAGGGATCACAGGCGATGCTTGTTCCCTGCACGTAGATGCCCATCTAACAGGGTTTATAGACTAAGAAGGCCTTACTTAGACTTTGCTGCAAATTACTGCCTTAAAAGCTTGTGCTTCCCTTCAGAGGATAATGAGGTATTTCAATTGCTGACTAAAGACCTGCACTCCATTTCCAACAGGAGAACAATGCTGTCCATACCAGTCAAAGTCACTATTTGCAACAGGATACTTCCAATCAGCATCTGGTGATGTTTGCTATATTAGTCAGACAGCTGTCCATGATCAATGCTCTATTCAGCAGGGCTGCACAATTCATATCCTTCCCAGTGGAACCAGAGAAACATAGAGGGTGGGATATCCAATTCCACAGGCTGGCAGGGTTCCCATAGGTGCAAAGAACAACTGATGGAATGCACAACAAAGCCCCTTATACCAACCTTCTCCATTTTCTGAACAGGAAGACCTATCATTCTTTAATGTGCAGCTAGCGATCAACTTACCCTGCACGTAACTGCCCCATACACAGGAAGATGCCTCCACGCATGGTACAATCTACCATACCAGCCCGATGACTCAAAGCCATACCAGATAGCTGATTAGTGATCAGAGCTCTATTCCACTGTTGTCATGGATTATGACTCCAGTAAGTCTTCTGCGGTACATCATATATAATGAGGCACATGAAACTAGAGGAAGTGTGCAGACTCTTGGAATTCTAGTCTTGTTTAGAATCCTGAGCCTTTCAGCTCAGAGAAGGTCTTCCCGATTCACAGTCTCCTGTGTTCTGCATAACATTGCAATGAAGAAAGCTTTCCTTTTCTGAGAGCTCAGGGTGATGAGGGTGAATATGGGAGGCTGGGCCAGGTTGGGGGCGGGGGTGGTGTAGTGAAAGGATCTCTCTCCCCACTGCATGATAAGGGCTCGCAGGAACAGGACAGGCAGGAGCCAGAAACAAAGGGGAGGGGGTAACCGATAGCCCAGTGCTTTCAATGAATAGTCAATTCACATCAGCCTGTTCACCCCCATAAACCCTCACAAAGCCCCTCACTGTCAAAGATTTCTATTTATCACTATCATATTTCCTCTGCCATCATGCAAACCCAAAATGTCTCAATCACACAAAGAAACTCAATACCTGTATCCCTGACACCCAGATGCTGAAAGTTTTTAAAAATTCTTTCATGGAATGTTGCCAGCGCGAGGCCAGCTTTTATTGCCCATCTTTAATTGCCCCTGAGAAGGTGGTGGTGAACTGCTTTCTTAAACCGCTGCAGACCGTGTGGTGCGGGTACACCAACACTGCTGTTAGGAACGGAGTTTCAGGATTTTGACCCAGTGACAGTGAAGGAACGGCGATATAGTTCCAAGTCAGGATGGTGTGTGGCTTAGAGGGGAACTTGCAGGTGGTGGTGTACTCATGTGCTGCCCTTGTCCTTCTAGGTGGAATAGGTCACAGGTTTGGAAGGTGCTGTCGAAGGAGCCTTGGTGAGTTGCTGCAGTGCATCTTGTAGATGGTATACACTGCTTCCACAGTGGTGGAGGGAATGAATATTTAAGGTGGTGGATGGGGTGCAAATCAAGCAGGCTACTTTGGCCTAGATGGTGTTGAGTTTCTTGAGTGTATCCAGGCAGGTGGAAAGTATTCTATCACACTCCTGACTTGTGCCTTGTAGGTAGTGGAAAGACTTAGAGGAGTCAGGAGGTGAGGTACTCGCCTCTGACCTGGTCTTGTAGGCACAGTACTTCAGTACTTATATGGCTGGTCCAGTTCAGATTCTGGTCAATGGTAACCCCCAGGATGTTGATAGTGGGGGATTCAGTGATGGTAATACTATCGAATGTCAAGGGGCGATGGTTGAACTCTCTCTTGTTGGCGATGGTCATTGCCTGGCACTTGTGTGGCATGAATGTAACGTGCCACTTATCAGTCCAGACCTGAATATTGTCCTTGCTGCATCCGGACATGGGCTGCTTCAGTATCTGAGGAGTCATGAATGGTGCTGAACATTGTACAATCAACAGCGAACATCCCCACTTCTGACCTTATGATGGAGGGAAGGTCATTGATGAATCAGCTAAATATGGTTGAGCCTAGGACTCTACCCTGAGGAACTCCTGTATCGATATCCTGGAACTGAAATGATTGAACTCCAACAACCACAGCCATCTTCCATTGTGCTAGATATGACTCTAACCAGTGGAGAGTTCTCCCCCTGATTCCCATTGAATCCAGTTTTGCTAGGGCTCCTTAAGCCATACTCAGTCAAATGCTGCCTTGAATTCAAGGGCGGTCACTCTCACCTCAGCTCTTGAGTTGAGCTCTTTTGTTCATGTTTGGACAAAGGTTGCAATGAGGTCAGGAGCCGAGTGGCCCTGGCGGAACCCAAACTGAGCGTCACTGAGAAGTTATTGTTGTTTAAGTGGTGCTTAATAGCACTATTGACGACACCTTCCATCATTCTACTGATCGAGAGTAGACTGATTGGATGGTAATTGGTCAGGCTGGATTTGTCCTGCTTTATGTGGACAGGACATATCTGGGCAATTTTTCACATTGCTAGGTAGATAGCAGTGTTGTAGCTGTACTGGAACAGCTTGGCTCGGAGCGCGACAAGTTCTGGAGCACAGGTCTTCAGTACTATTGCCAGAATGTTGTCAGGGCCCATAGCCTTTTCAGTATCCAGTGCCTTTAGCTGTTTCTTGATATTACGTATAGTGAATCAGATTGGCTGAAGACTGGCATCTGTGATGCTGGGGTCCTCAGGAGGAGGCTGAGATGGATCATTCACTTGGCATGTCTGGCTGAACTGAAGATGGTTGCAAATGTTTCAACCTTATCTTTCGCACTGATGTGCTGGGCTCCCCCATCATTGAGGATGGGGATATTTGTGGAGCCTCGTCCTTCTGCCAGTTGTTTAATTGTCCACCACCATTCACGACTGGATGTGGCAGGACTGCAGAGCTTAGATCTGATTCGTTGGTTATGGGATCGCTTAGCTCTGTCTATCACGTGCTGCTTCCACTGTTTGGCATGCATGTGGTCCTGTGTTGTAGCTTCACTAGGTTGACACCTCAGTTTGAGGTATGCCTGGTGCTGTTTCTGGCATGCCCTCCTGCACTCTTCATTGAACCAGGGTTGGTCCCCTGGCTTGATGGTGATGGTACAGTGGGGGATATGCCAGGCCATGAGGTTACAGATTGTGGTTGAATACAATTCTGCTGCTGCTGATGGCCCACAGCACCTCATGGATGCCCAGTTTTGAGTTGCTAGATCTGTTTGAAATCTATCCCATTTAGCACGGTGATAGTGCCACACAACAAGACAGAGGGTAAGTAATGTGGTGATAGAGAAAGTTTATTGGCAGCAGAGCCTTGACTTACTTTGGGCACCCTTGGGAGAATGTTAAACCTCTTCCTACACTGACACTTCTTGAGGTGGTGGGGTGGCTCTGAAAGCTTGGCCACCTCACTCAATACAGTCTGAAACACTCTCAATGATGCTTCCTACCCTCGGTGCCAAATAGTTCATCCCTTTTAGCTCTGATTTCAGCCAGTAACATCCATGGATGCTTCTGAGAAAATGGGACCTCTTCCTGTGGCTGACACTCAACTTCTCCCGAGGCTGCTGCTCCTTCAGGCAATCTTGCATTTGTGTTTCCAAAACGTGATTCACCTCATTAACTGGCTATAACTTTTTAAAGGTGCATCAGTACTCAATTTCCCTGACTCCCAGAAGTAGTAACCCATAGAGGCACAGTATTCCTGCTCCTAACCACACACACGCAACCCCCAACAGAAAAACATCCCCCAATATAAACACACTGTCATGAAGACCCCCACCTGCCAAGAATGAGGCATATTCATTTCTTCATATGAACATTAATTTTAAACTGTTGCTGGAGTGAAGTAGTGACTTGTTTTATAAGAGATCACCAGACACTTGGCTGGAGGACATTTGCATACTAAGAGACAGTGCTTGGAGAGACAAAAGAATTGCTCACTGATTCAATTAACAGAGATTGGGCTGGGCAATGGTGATCCACATCTTGTTGGTGGAAGAGACAGCACTACACCCCACCGACTGAGAGCTTTGAAATCCACAAACACAGAAGTGGTTAAACCAGCTGGTTACGTGACCAACCTGCTGGTCCAAGCTTTTTGAATTGTGTCCACAGGACAGTTTGAAGACACAGACTGCAGATTGTAACTGAACCTGGAACAAGACAGCCTCTCTCCTGGCTGGCTCTCTCTCGCTTTCTCCCAAGCATCCGGACCCACTGAAGACACACAAACCTCCAGAGAAAAAAGACTCCTACATCGAGACAAATTAAAGCGTGCACTGGGCCCCAACAAACAGCAAAACTTACCGGCAACCAAACTCAACATCAAACTCAAAGGACCGTAAGTAACTACCAGATATTGCCTCAAACATTTCCCCTTTATTCTTTCTACTTTTTCTGTCTCCATCTGCGTGTGTGTTTATCGTGTATGCATGTTAGCGTGGTCATGTCGCATATTCGTGGTCGTTAACCGAATTAGAGTTTACGATTAATGAACTTCTACCTTTCTTGTTTACATCTAAGAAAACCTGTCTAATTGATTTTTTTGCCTTACAATTGGAAAGCGGTGAACAAGGATTCACTGAGCGGGAGCTAAAAATAGTGTTTCTAAAATTAAACCCTATTATGGTCAGACCAGGCAAAGTTGAGAGAGAGAGCACAGCAGGAGCGGAGTTTTAAAAAGTGCGCCAGAAGGAGAGTCGGAGACCAGAGAGAGAGAGAAAGAGAGAGCACGGTGGGAGCAGAGTTTTAAAAAGCGCACCAGAAGGAGAGATGGAGACCAGAGAGAGAGAGAGAGAGAGAGAGAGAGAGCACGGCAGGAGCAGAGTTTAAAAAAACACGCTAAAAGGAGAGTTGGAGATGGAGAGAGAGAGAGAGACAGAGACAGAGAGAGACAGAGACAGAGAGAGACACAGATTGAGAGAGAGACAGAAAGAAGCAGAGAGAGAGAGAGCACGGCAGGAGCAGAGCTTTAAAAAACACACCAAAAGGAGAGTTGGAGCCAGAGACACAGAGAGAGAGAGAGAGAGAGACAGAGAGAGACAGAGAGAGAGAGAGAGAGAGACAGAGACAGAGAGAGACAGAGAGAGACAGAGAGAGCATGGCGGGAGCAGAGCCGGGGAAAAATCGAGAAGTGACATCAGATTGATGTCACAGTCGACAGAGCAGGGCAACAGAAAGCGGCTGGGGTGAGTATACAGTAAGCTTTTAATTTAATTTCATCTCAATCAATCAAATATAAAATAAGACTTGATTGATTCAGTCGTATATAAACTAAAAACTAAAGCGGATTTTATAATTTATCATACAGAGTGAGAGAGAGAGAACAGCAGGGAGTGTATTCGCTCAAATTCTGACAACTTAATACATAAGCTGTATTAAGTATTATTAGCGTTTATCAGTATTCGTAAGGATTACTAATAGTGGTAAAGTTTATTAGAAGTTGCAAGCTTTATGAACATTGGTAAGGTCTATTACCAGTAGGAAGGTCTACATATCTGTGTAATCTAGAAAAGTATAACTTTAGAACAAGTGAGTAGCTGGTGAGTATTTTTTTTTTGAGTAAGGTTTATTTTAACTAGTGAACTGTATTGATTTTTGTAGGATTTATCAGTACTAGTAAGGTTTTATTAATAATTCTAAGGTGTTGTAGTATTGGTAAGGTTTTCTAGCAGTAACAAAGGGTCAACTAATAAATTAAGAAATGGCAAGGGCACTTCAAGCTCAAGAGTGCACCTCCTGTGCTATGTGGAAGGTCCAGGATACTTCCTGTGTCCTGGAGAACCATTTGCACAGGAAGTATTGTCAATTGCAGAAGCTTGAGCTCCGGGTTTTGGAACTTGAGCGGCAGCTGGCAACACTGTGGTACATTCATGAGGATGACAGCTATGTGGATAGCACGTTTATAGATGTGGTCACCACACAGCTTAAGAGTACGCAGGAAGAGAGGGAATGGGTGATCGCCAGGCAGTCAAAAAGAATCAGGCAGCTGCTGCAGGAGACCCCTGAGTGCATTGCACTCTCCAACAGGTATTCAGTTCTGAACACTGAGGAAAGCGATGCTTCACCTGGGGAGTGCAGCCAGAGCCAAGTCCATGGCACCATGAGTTGCTCAGTTGCACAGTGGGGTACAGGGAAGACTGGAAGAGCCATAGTGATAGGTGATTCAATAGTCAGGGGAACAGACAAGCGTTTCTGTGGCCGCAGATGTAAATCCAGGATGGTGTGTTGCCTCCCTGGTGCCAGGGTCAAGGATGTCACTGAGCGGCTGCAGAACATCCTGATGGGGGAGGGTGAACAGCCAGCAGTCGTAGTCCACATTGGGATGTGGTCCTGCAGTCAGAATTTAGGGAGCTTGGTAAGAAATTAGCAAGCAGGACCTCAAAAGTAGTAATCTCCGGATTACTCCCAGTGCCACACACAAGTGAATATAGAAATAGAAGGATAAGACAGATGAATGCGTGGCTGAAAAGATGGTGTTGGAGGGAATCCTTTAGATTTCTGGGACATTGGGACCGACTTTGAGGGAGATGGGACCTGTACAGGCCGGACGGGTTGTACCTGAACAGAGCTAGGAATGAGTTCCTTGCGGGACATTTTGTTAGTGCTGTTGGGGAGAGTTTAATCTAGTTTGGCAGGGGGGTGGGGACCTGAGGGTAGACTCAGTTGGGACAAAATCAGAAATGAAAATGGAAGGCAGAAAATCAATGGATGAGTTTGGAAGACAGAGGAAACCAAGGTTAGAAAATAAAAAAAAGAGTTTGGCAGTGCTCAAGGGTATCTATTTCAATGCAAGGAGTATAGCAAATAAAGCAGATGAGCTGAGGGCAGATAGACACGTGGCAGTATGATATCATAGCTATTACAGAAACATGGCTTAAGGAGTAACAGGAATGGCAGTTCAATATTCCTGGTTACAGGGTTTTCAGACGCGATAGGGAGGGGGATAGGAAAGCAGGGGGAGTGGCAATTTTGGTCAAGGAAACTATTACAGCTGTGAGGAGGGATGATATGTTGGAAGGTTCATCAAATGAGGCCATATGGATTAAGTTAAGGAACAAAAAAGGGGCAATCACAATGCTGGGAGTGTACTATAGACCCCCAAACAGTCAGAGGGTGATAGAAGAGCAGGTATGTAGGCAAATCTCTGAGAAGTGCAAAAACAATAGGGCAGTATTGGTAGGGTATTTTAACTACCCCAATAATAACTGGGATAGTTTTAGTGTGAAAGGAATTGAGGGAGCAGAATTCTTGAAGTGCATCAGGAGAACTTTTTTGCCCAGTATGTAGAAAGTCCAACAAGAGAGGGTGCGGTTTTAGACTTAGTTTTAGGAAATGAAGATGAGCAGGTGGAAGGAGTGGCAGTAGGAGAGCATTTTGGATGAAATGATCATAATTCAGTCAGTTTTTAATATAATTGGGGAGTGCAGCCAGAGCCAAGTCCATGGCACCATGAGTTGCTCAGCTGCACAGGGGGGTACAGGGAAGACTGGAAGAGCCATAGTGATAGTTGATTCAATAGTCAGGGGAACAGACAAGCGTTTCTGTGGCCGCAGATGTGAATCCAGGATGGTGTGTTGCCTCCCTGGTGCCTAATTATTGTTTTTAACATAATTATGGAAAAGGCATATAGGACAGGAATTAGGGTTCTCAATTGGGGCAAGGCCAATCTTACTAAACTGGGGAGTGATTCAGCGAAAGTGGTCTGAAAAAAGCTACTTGAAGGTAAATCAGTGTCAGAACAGTGGGAGGCAATCAATGGCGAGATTCAAGGGGTTCAGGGGTAAACATGTTCCCACAAAGAAAAAGGGTGAGACGGCCAAATCTAGAGCCCCATTGATGTCAAGGAGCATACAGGATAAGATAAGGCAGAAAAGGAAAGCTTATGTCTGACACTGAGAAATCAATACTACAGAAAGCCAAGAGGAGTATAGAAAGTGGAGGGGTGAAATCAAAAAGGAAATTAGGAAAGCAAAGAGAGGGCATGAAAGAATATTGGCAAGCAAAATCAAAGTGAACCAAAAGATGTTTTATCAATACATTAAGAGTAAGAGGATAACTAAGGAGAAAGTAGGGCCCACGACAGACCAAAAAGGTAACCAATGTGTAGGGGTGCAAGATGTTGGTATGGTTCTTCATGAATACTTTGTGTCTGTCTTCACAAAAGAGGGGGACGATGCAGATATTTTAGTTAAGGAGGTGGAGTGTGAAGTATTAGATGTGATAAACATAGGCAGAGGGGAAGTATTAATGGGATTAGCATACTTGAAAGTGGATAAACCACCAGGGCCAGATGAAATGTACCCGAGGCTGTTAAAAGAAGCAAGAGAGGAAATAGCAGAAAGTCTGACCATCATTTTCCAGTCCTCACTGGATACAGGTGTTGTGTCGGAGGATTGGAGAATTGCTAACGTTGTACCTCTGTTTAAAAAGGGAGAGAAGGATAGACCGAATAATTACAGGCCAATCAGTCTAACCTCAGTAGTGGGAAAATTATTGGAATCTATTCTGAGAGACAGGATAAACTGTCACTTAGAAAGGCACAGATTAATCAAGGATAGTCGGCATGGATTTGTTAAGGGAAGATCTTGTTTGACCAACTTGATCGAATTTTTTGAAATAGTAACAAGGAAGATAGATGAGGGTAATGCAGTTGATGTGGTCTACATGGATTTTAGCAAGGCTTTTGACAAGGTCCCACATGGCAGACTGGTTAAAAAAATAAAATCCCATGGGATCCAGGGAATTGCAGCAAGGTGGATGCAAAATTGGCTCATAGGCAAGAAACAAAGGGTAATAGTTGACGTCTGTATTAGCGACTGGAGGGCTATTTCCAGTGGCGTTCTGCAGTGCTCAGTACTGGGTCCCCTGCTTTTTGTGTTATATATTAACGATTTGGACGTAAATGTAGGGGGCATGATCAAGAGGTTTGCAGATGACACAAAGATTGGCCATGTGGTAGATAGCGAGGAGGATAGCTGTAGGCTGTAGGAAGATTTTGATGGTCTGGTCAGATGGGCAGAAAAGTGGCAGATGGAATTCAACCTGGAGAAGTGTGAGGTGATGCATTTGGGGAAGTCAAACAAGGCAAAGGAATACACGATTAATGGGAAAATACTGAGAAGAGTAGAGGAAGTGAGGGACCTTGGAGTGAATATCCACAGATCCCTGAAGGTAGCAGGACAGGTCGATAAGGTGGTTAAGAAGGCACATGGAATCCTTTCCTTTATTAGCTGAAGTATAGAATAGAAGAACAGGGAGGTAATGCACTACTGTATAACTCAGTGGTTAGTCCACAACTTGAGTCCTATGTGCAGTTCTGGTCACCTCATTAAGGATGTAATTGTACCAGAGAGGGTACAGAGATTTACAGGGATGTTGCCAGGACTGGAAAAATGCAGCTATGAGGAAAGATTGGATAGGCTGAGGTTGTTCTCCTTGGAACAGAGAAGGTTGAGGGGAGATCTGATTAAAATGTACAAAATTTTGAGGGGCCTGGATAGAGTGGAGGTGAAGGGTCTATTCACCTTAGCAGACCGGTCAGTGACGAGGGGGCATAGATTGGCAGAAAAATTAGAGAGGAGATGAGGAAAAACTTTTTCAGCCAGAGGGTTTTGGGGGTCTGGAACTCACTACCTGAAAGGGTAGTTGAGGCAGAAACCCTCAACTCATTTAAAAGGCGTCTGGATATGCACCTCAAGTGCTGTAATCTGCAGGGCTACGGATCAAATGCTGGAAGGTGAGATTAGAATAGGTGGATCGTTTTTCAGCCGGCACAGACACGATGGGCCAAGTTGCCTCTTTCTGTGACTGAGAGGGAACCCCTAGACCCCTATCTCACCTGGTCGTACACACAAACACACACTCCTGAAAAGGGGGGTACTTACTGTACTGAAAAAATGCTTTAAACAAAACTCTAAACACTGTTTGATTTAGCTGCTAATTGCGAGGTATTAATATCCAGTTCTTGCTGACACACTCTTATTAAAAAGCTCACGTGTTCTGGTAGCCTGTAATTTGCATTGTATTGAGTGTCAGTTGTGTGCATAGGAATGAGAGGCTGGCAGCATGAGCCAGTGATAAACCTGCCACCAATGAGCTCTGCATTGTTCCTCATGCCCCCTGGATGATCCCATCAACCCTTCGATCAAAGTCTCTCATTTGGGACAGGATCCTGGGTTTGACTGTCCTGTGCTGAATAATTACAGAGACAGGACAGTTTGAGATAAAGTGAAGTCATGGTCTGAGAGCATTCCAAGTGAACAATAGTCAAACCCAGAGTAACACTGAGCAGATCCTAAGTTTCCAATTGTACGTCCACAGTATGTACTGGCATTTCTTTGTGCTGAAAACAGGTATGTTTTAAAGTGGCAAGCAGCCTTATAACCACTACTAATCTCTCATTAACAGAGTTTAAAAAAATTTATTCTTGGGATGTGGGCGTCACTGGTTATGCCCGTATTTGTTGCCCATTCCTAATTGCCCTTAAGAAGGTGGTGGTGAGCTGCCTTCTTGACCATTGCAGTCTGCATGGCATAGGTAGACTCACAGTGATTTTTTCTGTGGCTGTTTTATACAACTGAGAGGCTTTCGAGGCCATTTCAGAGGGCAGTTAAGAGTCAACCACATTGCTGTGGATATGGACTCTCATTTAGCCCAGACTGGTAAGGATGGCAGATTTCCTCCCCTGAAGGACTTGAGTGAACCAGATGGTTTTTTACAAGAGTCTGGTAGTTTCATGGCCATTATTAATGAGACTAGGATGTTATTCCAGATTTATTAACTAATTGAATTTAAATTCCACCAACTGCTGTGGTGAGATTTGAACTCATGTCTCTCCAGAACTTTGGTGCAGGCCACCGGATTACTAATCCAGTAACATTAGCATCCCCCGCCTCACATTGCTGTTCCAGGAAGTTCCAGGATTTTGACCCAGCAGCAGTGAAGAAACGGCGATATAGTTCCAAGTCAGGATGATGTGTGGCTTGGAGGGGAATTTGCAGGTGGTGGTGTTCCCATGCATCTGCTGCCCTTGTCCTTCTAGGTGGTAGAGGCCGTGGGTTTGGAAAGTGCTGTTGAAGGAGCCTTGGTGCGTTGCTGCAGTGCATCTTGTAGATGGTACACACTGCTGCCACTGTGCGTCGGTGGTGAAGGGAGTGAATGTTGAAGGTGGTGGATGGGGTGCCACTCAAGCAGGCTGCTTTGTCCTGGATGGTGACGAACAACTTGAGTGTTGTTGGAGCTGCAGCCATGCAGGCACACTCCTTACTTGTTCCTTGTAGGTAGGGGTCGGCAACATGTCCGTGGTAAAATATTTTGGTGTCCATGACTGGTAATTTCAGGGATAAGAAATTTTTCATTCTTCCAAAACTGTCCAACTTCAAAAAAATCACAGCTGCCACTTTCACAGCTGACAGGCGCTCGAGAAAAACAGTGCTTCCAATTTGGACCAGTTCAGGCTTTTCCAGTGGGTTCCAAATTTTTTTAAAAGCCCACCTAAAAGCCCAAACTTGTCCAATGGGATGAAAGCATTGTCTAATGAGGAAAGGTTGAGCAGGTTGGGCCTGCACTCATTGGAGTTTAGAAGAATGAGAGGTGATTTTACTGGCGCATATAAGATTCTGAAGAGGGCTTGACAGGGTAGATGCTGAGAGGATGTCTCCCCTTATGGGACAATCTAGAACTAGAGGGCACAGTTTTAAAATAAGAGATCTCCCAATTAAGACAATGATGAGGAGGAATTGCTTCTCTCAAAGGGTCGATAATCTTTGGAATTTTCTTCCTCAGAGAGCAGTGGAGGCTGGGTCATTGAATATATTTAAGGCTGAGCTAGACATTTTAGTGATCTACAAGAGAGTCAAGGGTTATGGGGGCTGGAAGATTAATGGGGTTAAAGCCACTTTCAGTTCAGCCATGATCTTGTTGAATGGTGGAGCAGGCTTGTGGGGGCTGAATGGCCTAGTCCTGTACCTTTCTCTGCTGATCTTATGATCCTATGAAAGGGAGGAGGATGGGAAGAAGAACAAAAGTGAAGGTCTGTGGAGGGCAGGACAGATTAAATGACAAAGGGTTTGATGGTACAAACCAAAGGGAGTGGTAATAGAACAAGTAAAGAAATAAATGATGTGTTTGAATGGCAGGATAGTAAATGTCCAAACACAAAGTAAATGGATTAAGAAAGAAACAAGTGGAAAAAAAAACAGCAAAAAGCAGCATGAAAAGTGAAAAAAAATGGGGGCAGAGGTTATGATCTAAAATTATTGAACTCATGGTTGCATCTAGTAGACTGTAAAGTGCCCAGTCAAAAGATGAGGTGCTGTTCCTCGAGCTTGCATTGAGTTTCATTGGAACACTGCAGCAGGCCAAGAACAGAATGGTCAGAATGGGATCAAAGTAGAGAATTGAAATGACAAGCGACTGGAAGCTCGTGGTCATGCTTACAGACTGAGAGGAGGTATTTTGCAAAGCGGGCACCCAAAGTAGAACAGACTGCATTGTGAGCAGCGAATACAGTATATTAAATGGAAATAAGTACAAATAAATCGCTGTTTCATTTGGAAGGAGTGTTTGGGGCCTAGGCTAGTGAGAAAGGATGAGGAAAAAGGGCAGATGTTGCATCTCCTGTGCTTGCAAGGAATAGTGACGGTGTTGGGGGTAACCGAGGTGTGGACCAAGGTGTCGCGGAGGGAACAGTCACTTCAGAATATTGATAGGGGAAGGGAAGATGTGTTTCGTGGTGGCACCATGCTGGAGGTGGCAGACATGGCAGCGGATGATTCGTTAAATATGGAGTCTGGTGGGGTGAAAGGTGTGGGCAAAGGGAACCCTATCATAGTTCTGGGAGAGAGAGGAAGGGAAGAGAACAGAAGTGCATGAAATAGACCGGACATGGTCAAGGGCCCTGTCAACCACAGGAGGTGGTGGGGGGGGGGGGGTGCAGAGGGATCCTTGGTTGAGGAAAAAGGAAGACATATTGGAAGCACTAGTATGGAGGGTTGCATCACCTGAACAGATGCAATGGTGATGGAGAAACTGGAAGAATGGAATGGACTCCTTATAGGAAGCAAGATGTGAGGAAGTATTGTCCAGGTAGCTGTGGGAATCAGTGGGCTTATGGTAAATATTGATTGATAACCTACCTCCAGAAAGGAGACAGAGACGTCAAGGATGAGACGAGTCAGAGGCGGACCATGTGAATGTGAAAGAATGGTCAATGCAATTTTCTAGTTCAGAGAGAGCAGGAAGCAGCACTGATGCAGTCATCAATATACCGGAAGAAGTGATGAGGGAGGGGGCCTGAGTATGACTAGAACACGGAATGCTCCACATGTCCCACAAAAATCCAGGATCCATATGGATAGTCATAGCAACATCTTTTATTTGGAGGAATGGGAGTGAAGTTGAAGGTGAAGTTGTTCAATGTGAGAACAAATTCAACTAGGTGGAGGAGAGTGGTGGTGGATGGGAATTGGTTGGGTCTCCATTCAAGGAAGAAGCAGACAGCCCTCAGACCATCCTGGTGGGGTGGAGAGAAGTTGGACATTCATGGTGAATAGGAGATGGTGAGGGCCCAAAAACTGGAACCTGTTGAAGTGATGGAGAGCATCAGGAGAGCCATGGTTGTAGGTGGGAAGAGACTGGACAATGGGAGGAAAAAATAGAGTCAAGATAGGAAGAAATCAGTTCAGTGGGGCAGGATGAAACAATGGGGCAGTCCTGTTTGTGGATCTTGGGAAGGAGGTAGAAACAGGCTGTACCATGTTGGGGAACTATAAGGTTGAGGCCGTGGAGGGAAGATCTCCAGAGGAAATGAGGTCAGTGACAGTTCTAGAGATTATGGCTTGATGTTCAATGGTGGGATCATTTCCCAGGGGGAGGTAGGAGGAAATGTTGGAGAGTTGGCGTTCAGCTTCTGTAAGTGGAGGTCAGTTCACCAGCCAACAACAGCACCACTCTTGTCAGCAGGTTTGATGACAATGTTAGCATTGGAACTGAGAGAACAGAGTGCAGCAAGTTCAGTGGGAGACAGGTTAGAGTGAGTGAGGGGAGCAGAGAAACTGAGACAGCTGATGTCATGACGTCAGTTCTGATTGAAAAGATCAAGAAAGGATAACAGGCCAGAGGGAGGGGTCTATGTGGAGGGAGAATGCTAAAGATGGGTAAACGGGTCCACTGAGGGGTTGGGTGGGGGGAAGACTCCTGACGAAAATATCCCATGACACTATACAGATGAACAGGGGAGTTCTCCTCGGTGACTTGGCCAAAATGTATCCCTCAATCATCATCACAAATACAAATTAACTGGTCATTATGGCACTGATTTTTGTGAGATCTTGCAGTGTGCAAATTGGGTACTGTGTTTCTTACATTACAACAGTGACTACACTTCAAAAGTACCTCATTGGCTGTAAAGTGCTTTGCGATGTCCTGAGGATGTGAAAGACATTATGTAAATGCAAGTCTTTCTTTTGCTTTTGTTTCACTGTGCATGTTTAATAGAGGGTGTTAACACGAATGGCGTGGCCCAAAATGGCAGGTCTGGTATCAAATCAGCATTAGACGCTGATTGACATCACGAACTGCGTACACTGCATTCTTCCGTCTCACGTATCAGATGCCTGTGCCCATCACTACCTGGCGATTGGCGTGGGATGTGCCACAAGGGGGCAGGACTGACCCCCACCATTTTATATGGTGAATATACATGAATATACAATTCAGAGTTATAATGGTTAATCTTTATAAAAACCTAGTGAGACCATAGTTGGAGGACTGTGTGCAGTTTGGGGCTTCACATGATACAAAGGATTTTGAGGCAATATATAGCACAGATTCACTAAGATGCTGCCTGGTATAAGGAAATACAAATACAAAGAAAGAAGTGAAACATTGGGGCTGTTTCAATTCGAACAGAAGAGTTTAAGATGTTGTTCAATCGGACAACACAGAGTAGCTAGAACAACAACTTGCATTTATATAGTGCCTTTAACGTAGTAAAGCATCCAAAGCACCATAATCAGACAAGACAGTTTTTCCAGTGACTGAGGGGTCTAGAAGAAGGTGATATAGATAGAAGATTTAACATTAGAGACTTAATAGAGAGAGCAAGAGGAACTTTTTTTACACAGAGGGTTGTGAGTCTGTGCAATGCACAATCGGAATTAGTGATTGAAGCAGAGACCATGCCAATATTTAAGAAAATGTACATACGATCATACAAACATATGAATTAGGAGCAGGAGTAGGCCACTCGGCCCCTCAAGCCTGCTTTACCATTCAATAAGATCGTGGCTGCTCTGATTGTAACCTCGACTCCACATTCCCGCCAATCCCCAATAACCTTTCACCCACTTTCTTATCAAGAATCTATCTACCTCTGCCTTAACAATATTTAAAGACTCTGCTTTCATTGCCTTTTGAGGAAGAGAGTTCTAAAGACTCACGATGCTCAGAGAGAAAAAACTTCTCCTCATCTCTGTCTTAAATGGGCAACCCCTTAGTGTTAAGTAGTGACCCCCAGTTCTAGATTCTCCCACAAGGAGAAACATCCTTTCCACATCCACCCTGTCAATAACCCTCAGAATCTTATATGTTTCAATCAAGTCTCCTCTTACTCTTCTAAACTCCAGCGGACACAAGCCTAGCCTGTCCAACCTTTCCTCATAAGACAACCCGCCCATTCCAGGTATTAGTCTAGTAAACCTTCTTTGACCTGCTTCCAATGCATTTACATCCTTCCTTAAATAATGAGACCAATACTGTACATAGTACTCCAGATGTGGTCTCACCCTATATTACTGAAGCATAACCTCCCTACTTTTGTATTCAATTCCCCTCCGCAAAAAATGATAACATTCTATTAGCTTTCCTCATTACTTGCTGAATCTGCATGCTAACCTTCTACGATTCATGCCAGGACATCCAGCTCCCTCTGCGTCTCAGAGTTCTGCAATCTCTAACCATTTAGATAACATGCTTTTTTATTCTTCCTGCTAAAATAGACAATTTCACATTTTCCTACATTATACTCCATTTGCCAGATCTTTGCCCACTAACCTAGCCTATCTATATCCCTTTGTAGCCTCCTTATGTTGTCTTCACAACTTACTTTCCTACCTATCTTTGTGCCATCAGCAAATTTAATAACCATATCTTTGACCCCTTCATCCAAGTCATTTATATAAATTGTAAAAAGTTGAGGTCCCAGCACTGATCCCTGTGGCACGCTACTTGTTATATGTTGCCAACCAGAAAATCACTCATTTCTGCCTACTCTCTGTTTCCTGCTAGCTAACCAACCTTCTATCCATGCCAATATGTTCCCCCTACACCATAAGCTTTTATCTTCCTTTGATGTGGCAGCCTATCAAATACCTTCTGGAAATCTACAGTACATCTATCGGTTCCCATTTATCCACAGCACATGTTACTTCTTCAAAGAACTCCAATAAATTGGCTAAACATGATTTCCCTTTCAGAAAACTATGTTGACTCTGACTGATTACCATGAATTTTTCTAAGTGTCCTGCTATAGTGTCTTTAATAATAGCTTCTAACATTTTCCCTAAAACAGATGTTATGCTAACTGGCCTGTAGAGTCCTGTTTTATATCTCCCTCCCTTTTTGAATAAAGGAGTTACATTCACTATTTTCCAATCTAATGGAACCTTCACCGAATCTGGGGAATTTTGGAATATTGAAACCAACGCATCAACTATCTCATTAGCCACTTCTTTTAGGACCCGAGGATGAAGTCAATCAGGACCCGGGGACTTGTCAGCCGCAGCTCCATCAATTTGCTCAGTACCACTTCCCTGATGATTGTAATTTTCTTGAGTTCCTCTCTCCCTTCCACTTCCTGAGTTACAGCTATTTCTGGGGTGTTACTTGTATCCTCTATAGTGAAGACCAATGCAAAACACCTGTTCAATTCATCTGCCATCTCCTTATTTTCCCTTATCAATTCTCAAGACTCACTTTCTATGGGCCCATTCTTCTCTCCCTCAACTGAATGTAAAAGTCAATCATATTGTGATTGCTGCTACCTAGGGGTGCCTTCACTATGAGGTCATCAATGGTTGCACAATACCAAGTCTGGTGTAGCCTGCTCTCTGGTTGGCTCCTGTGACGTTCTAAGAAATTATCACAAAAGCATTCTATGAACTCCTCAACTGGGCTACTTTTCCCATCTGATTTTTCCAGTCTATATGTACATTAACATCCCCCATGATTATCACCATACATTTCTGACAAGCTCCCATACTTCTTCCTTTATACTCTGTCCTACCATGTGGTTACTGTTAGTCACAAGTGACTTCTTGCCTTTATCATTTCTCATCTCTACCCAAACTGCTTCTACATCCTGTTTTCCTGAACTTTGCTGTCCCTCTTTAATGTGCTCAGACCATCATTAATTAACAGAGCCACCCCTCCACCTTTTCCTAGCTTCCTGTCCTTCCTAAATGTCATGCACCCTTCAATATTCAAGTCCCCATCTATGTCATCCTGCAGCCATGTCTCTGTAATGGTGATCTGATCGTACTTATTTATTTCTATTTGCGTTGACAGTTCATCTGTTTTGTTTTAGATGCTAAGAGCATTCAGATACAGAGCCTTTAGTTTTGTCCTTTTATTATTTTTGTAACATTTAGCCTTGACTGATGATTTACACTTAGATATGTAATCTCTATCCCTTCCTGTCATGGTCTGTTTATCATTTCCCATATTAATACCTTTTTCTCTGCCTTGTCTCTACTCTTTGATTTACCACATCTTCCCAAATTTGATCCCTTGCTCCCACTATTTAGTTTAAAATCCTCTCGACTTCCCTAATTATGTGACTCATTAGAACACCAGCCCCAGCACGTTCCAGGTGGAGATCGTCCCAATGGTACAGCCCCCACTTCCCCAGTACTGGTGCCACACGAAACAGAACCCACTTCTACCACACCAGTCTTTGAGCCATGTATTCATTTCTCTAATCTTATTTGCCCTGTGCCAATTTACATGTGGCTCAGGTAATAATTCAGAGATTATTACCTTTGAGGTTCTGCTTCTTAATTTTGTGCCTAGCTCCTCATACTGACAATGCAGAACCTCTTTTCTTGACCTGCCCATGTCGTTGGTACTTAAATGGACCATGATGACTTGATCCACCCCCTCCCACTATAAATTCCTCTCCAGCCCTGAGCAGATGTCCCCAACCCTTCACAGGCAACACAGCCTTCTGGATTCTCACTCTTTGCTGCAGAGAACAGTGTCAATTCCCCTCACTATACTGTCCTCTACTATCACTATATTCCTTTCTGCTCCTCCCAGTTGAATGTCTTCCTGTCCCACGGTGCCATGGTCAGTTGACTCATCCATCCTGCAGCCCCCACTCTCATCCAAACAAGCTGAAAGAACCTCAAACCTGTTGGGTAATTACAAAGCTGAGACTCCTGCACTCCTGCTCTCTGGGTCCCCTTACCTGCCTCAGCTGCGGCCACACTCTCTTGTCCTTGACCACTGACCAAATCAGATGATCCTATCCTAAGGGGTGTGACTGCCTCCTAGTACAAAGTGTCCAGGTCACTTTCCCCCTCTCCGATGTGTTACAATGTCTGCAGCTCAGTATCCAGCTCAGTAAGTTGAAACGTACGATCTCAAAGGTTCGTGATCTCAGGATTACTACCAGTGCCATGTGCTAATCAGAGTAGAAATAGCAAGATATATAGGATGAATACATGACTGAAGAGATGGTGTGAGGAGGAGGGTTTTAGATTCCTGGGACATTGGGACCGGTTCTGGGAGAGGTGGTACCAGTACAAACTGGACGGATTACACCTGAGCAGGACCAGGACTGATGTCCTAGGGGGAGTATTTGCTAGAGTGGTTGGGGAGGGTTTAAACTAAAATGGCAGGGGGATGGGAACCTTTGCAAGGAGTCAGAGGAGGGGGGATCAAAGACGAGAACAAAAGACAGTAAGGGGAATAAGAAAAGTGATAGGCAGAGAAATCAAGGGCCAGAATCAAACAGGGCAACTGTGAAAAATAGTGGGAAGGGGACAAGTAATGTTAAAAAGACAAGCCTTAAGGCTTTGTGCCTTAACGCGTAGAGCATTCGTAATAAAGTGGATGAATTAATCATGCAAATAGATGTAAACGGATATGATATAGTCGGGATTACGGAGACATAGCTGCAGGGCGACTAGGGATAGGAAATGAACATCCAGGGGTATTCAGTATTTAGGAAGGACAGACAAAAAGCAAAAGGCGGTGGAGTTGCAGTTAAAGAAGAAATTAACGCAATAGTGAGGAAGAGTATTGGCTCTGACGATGTGGAATTTGTATGGGTAGAGCTGAGAAACACTAAGGAACAAAATACGTTAGTGGGCATTGTATATAGACTTCCAAACTGTAGTGGTGATGTTGGGAATGGCATTAAACAGGAAATTAGAAAGGCATGCGATAAGGAACCTCTGCAATTATGGGTGATTTTAATCCGCATACAGATTGGGCAAATCAAATTAGTCACAATACCGTAGAGGAGGAACTCATGGAGTGTATACGGGATGGTTTTCTGGACCAATACGTTGGGGAACCAACTAGAGAACAGGCCATCCGAGACTAGGTATTGTGTAATGAGAGAGGAATAATTGATAATTTAGTGGTGCAAGACCCCTTGGGGATGAGTGACCATAATATGATAGAATTCTTCATCAAGATGGAGAATGATGTAGTTGATTCTGAGACTAGGGTCCTGTATCTTAATAAAGGAAATTACGAAGGTATGAGGCACGAGTTGGCTATGATGGATTGGGAAACGTCACTTAAAGAGAGGATGGTGGATAGGCAATGGCAAACATTCAAAGAGCACACAGATGAACTGCAACAATTATTTATTCCTGTCTGGCGCAAAAGGAAAACGGGGAAGGTAGCCAAACCGTGGCTTACAAGGGAAATTAGGGATAGCATTAGATCCAAGGAAGAGGCATATAAATTCACCAGAAAAAACAACAGACATGAGAATTGGGAGCAGTTTAGAATTCAGCAAAAGAGGACCAAGGGATTGATTAAGAGGGGAAAACAGGGTACGAGAGTAAGCTTGCGGGGAACATAGAAACTGACTGTAAAGGTTTCTATCGATATGTGAAGAGAAAAAGATTGGTGAAGACAAATGTAGGTCCCTTACAGTCAGAAACAGGGGAATTTATAATGGGGAACAAAGAAATGGCTGACCAACTAAATGCATACTTTGGTTCTGTCTTCACAAAGGAGGACAGAAATATCATACCAGAAATGTTGGGGAACACAGGGTTTAGTGAGAGGGAGGAACTGAAGTAAATCAGTATTAGTAGAGAAATGGTGTTGGGGAAATTGATGGGATTGAAGGCTGATAAATCCCCAGGGCCTGATGGTCTACATCCCAGAGTACTTAAGGAAGTGGCCCTAGAAATAGTGGATGCAATGGTGGTCATCTTCCAAGATTCTATAGACTCTGGAACAGTTCCTACAGATTGGAGTTTAGCTAATGTAACCCCACTATTTAAAAAGGAAGGTAGAGAGAAAACAGGGAATTATAGACCAGTCAACTTGACATCGGTAGTGGGTTACTAGAGTCCATTATCAAAGATTTTATAGCAGAGCAATGAGAGAACAGTAGTAGAATCAGACAGAGTCAGCATGGATTTACAAAAGGGAAATCATGCTTGACAAATCTACTAGAATTCTTCGAGGATGTAACTAGTAGAGTTGATGAAGGGGAGCCAGTGGATGTGGTTTATTTGGACTTTCAGAAGGTTTTCAACAAAGTCCCACATAAGAGATTAGTGTGTAAAATTAAAGCACATGGGATTGGGGGTAGTGTATTGGGATGGATAGAAAATTGGTTGGCAGACAGGAAACAAAGGGTAGGAATAAACGGGTCTTTTTCCGAATGGCAGACAGTGACTAGTGGGGTACTGCAGGGATCAGTGCTAGGACCCCAGCTATTCATAATATATATTAATGATTTAGATGAGGGAACTAAATGTAATATCTCCAAATTTGCAGATAATACAAAACTGGGTGGGAGGGTGAGTTGTGAGGAGAATGCAGAAAGGCTTCAGGGTGATTTGGACAGGTTAAGTGAGTGGGTAAATGCCTGGCAGATGCAGTATAATGTGGATAAATGTGAGGTTATCCACTTTGGTAGCAAAAACAGGAAGGCAGATTATTATCTGAACGGCTATAATCTGAGAGAGGGGAATATGCAATGAGACCTGGATGTTCTCGTACACCAGTCGCTGAAGTCAGCATGCAGGTGCAACAGGTGTCAAAAAAGGCAAATGGTATGTTGGCCTTCATAGCGAGAGGATTCGAATACAGGAGCAGGGATGTCTTGCTGCAATTATACAGGGCCTTGGTGAGGCCACACCTGGAATATTGTGTGCAGTTTTGGTCTCCTTATCTGAGGAAGGATGTTCTTGCTATGGTGGGAGTTCAGCGAAGGTTTACCAGACTGATTCCTGGGATGGTGGGACTGACATGTGAGGAGAGATTGAGTCAGTTAGGATTATATTCGCTGGAGTTCGGAAGATTGAGGGGGGATCTCATAGAAACCTATAAAATTCGAACAGGACTTGACAGGGTAGATGCAGGAAGGATGTTCCCGATGGTGGGGGAGTCCAGAACCAGGGGTCATAGTCTAAGGATATGGGGTAAACCTTTCAGGACTGAGATGAGGAGAAATTGCTTCACCCAGAGAGTGGTGAGCCTGTGGAATTCGCCACCACAGAAAGCAGTTCAGGCCAAAACATTGTATGTTTTCAAGAAGGAGTTAGATATAGCTCTTGGGTTTAAAGGGATCAAAGGGTATGGGGCGAAAGCAGGAACAGGTTACTGAGTTGGATGATCGGCCATGATCATAATGAATGGCGGAGCAGGCTCGAAGGGCCGAATGGCCTACTCCTGCTCCTATTTTTTATGTTTCTATATGTTTCCATGACTTTGAGCCAAAGTTCCTCGGGCCGCAAACAACTACTGCAGATGTTTTTGCCCTGGATCACACTGGCATCCGGGAGCTGTCACATGCTGCAGCTGTGGCACATCACCTGTTCCGCCATTCTTAATATGTTTTAATTAACTACTTAATTATTTTATTCAAATATTTAGTTTACATTTTTCTATATATTTTATTTAGGGCAGCACAGTGGCGCAGTGGTTAGCACCACAGCCTCACATCTCCAGCAACCCAAGTTCGGTTCGCGGTACTGTCTGTGTGGAGTTTGCAAGTTCTCCCTGTGACCGTGTGCATTTCCGCCGGGTGCTCTGCTTTCCTCCCCCAGCCAAAGACTTGCAGGTTGATAGGTAAATTGGCCATTGTAGATTTTCCCTCGTGTAGCTAGGAGAATTGTGTGGATGTGGTAGGGAATATGGGATTAATGTAGGATTAGTATAAATGGGTGGTTGATGGTCAGCACAGTCTTAGTGTGCCAAAGGGCCTGTTTCAGTGCTGTATCTCTCTATTAACCTTACCACCAGTTCCTGTACTATTTTAAACTTTACGAATAGAATAGATATAACCACTTACCAGATACCACCAAACAGGTAGCTTCTTCCCCTGTAGTAGGTTAAGAACCAAATCCTATAGGGTGAAAAAGTTGGAAAAAGCAAAGAAGTTCCTCCTGCCCCAACTCCCTCCATTCACCAAACTCCCCAGCACTCTGTTCAAGTTGCACTCATATTGAGATGCCTGCATTTATATGTTCTGAAACTAAAGAGAGTAACTGAGTCCCAGGTACAGAAAAAAAAACCAGTTCAAGCTTGTTTCCTTAATTTGCTAACTACAGCTTCTCCCCAGTTGGATAGCTTGTATATCCCTGCTTAGGCCCTGGTTGAAATTTAGAATTTAAAGAGTAGCTTTCAGTTAAATGTTAAATACAAACAAAATTAGATTTTTAGACAAAGATTAAGATTCCCTCAACTCACCGAACTCCCAACACTCTGTTCAAGTCACTCTTAGATGGGTAGATGGGTAGTTGAGAGAAGGGAGGATAAAGGGATATATGAACTGGGTGGATTTGTGGCATTAGGACACTACTCATGTGGGCTATAATCACCAACATGGACTGGCTGGGCTGTGCAGCCTCTTTCTGTGTAATTTTATGAGAAAGGTAGAAAAAGAGTGAAATATAGGGGGGAGAAGAGACCATTTAAATTGCAACTTAAGATGTTTCATTACAGTCTGAAATGCTTCATGTTCAGTGAACTGTTTTTGTAATTTAACTGAATGCAACAGCCAATTCCTTCTGCCGTATTCCAAAAAAATAAGTTTGTATAGATATGGCAGGGCCGGTGGTGTGCTGCAACTGCAGCATGTGGGAATCTGTGGAATGCACTGCAATACCTGACAACCATGTCTGCAATAAGTGTTTACAACGTGCACGACTTCAGCGCAGAATTGCTGAGCTGGAAACTGAGTTGCGACATTGCGGAGCATCAGGGAGGGGGAGAGTTACTTGGACACTTTGTTCCAGGAGGCAGTCACACCCCTTAGAGTAGGGAGACCATTAGAGATGGCTAATGGTCAGGGCTAGGAGAATGTGAATATGAGTGAGGCAGGTAGGGGGAATCAGCATGTAGTGATGGAGGAGCCTCAGCCTCTGACCTTGTCTAACAGGTACAAGGCCCTTGCTACCTGTGTGGATGAAGAGACGGACTGCAACGTGGATGAGCGTTCTGACCATGGCACAATGGTGAAAGATGCCATTCCAGTGGGGGGAATGAAGAGAAATGTGGTAGTGATTGGAGACAGTATAGTCAGGGGGATAGATACTGTTCTCTGCAGCTGTGACCGGGAACTCCAACGGCTGTGTTGCCTGCTTGGTGCCAGGGTTAAGGACATCTCCTCACGGCTGGAGAGGAACCTAGAGTGGGAGGGGGAGGATCAGTTGTTGCGGTCCATGTGGGAACCAATAACATAGGTGGAACCAAAAATGATGTCCTGCTTGGAGAATTTGAGGAGTTAGGGTGCAAACTAAAACGCAGAACATCATCTCCAGATTGTTACCTGAGCCACGTGCAAATTGGCACAAGGTCAAGCAGATTAGTAACTAAACGCGTGGCTCAAAGAGTGGTGTGGGAAGAAGGGGTTTTGATCCTTGGGGCACTGGCATCAGTACTCAAGGAAGAGGGAGCTATTCCGTTGGGATGGGCATCACTTGAACTGGGCTGGAACTGGTGTCCTGGCCAATCACATAACTAGGGCTGTGGATAGGGTTTTAAACTAACAGGGTGCTGGGGAGAGTTTTGGTAAAGGGAAATTTAGAAATCCAAAGAGAGAGGTCAGGGCATCGGAACAGGATAGTGATGTGGGTAACTCCCAACAGAATGGGACAGGAAAGGACAGAGAGTTTAACAAAAATTGTACATTGGCAAATAAGGTCATTGCAGGGAACAGAGGTAAAGAAATGAAATTAAAGTTCCTTTATCTGAATGCATGAAGCATCTGTAATAAGATAGATGAATTAGTGGCAGGAATTGAGGTAAATGGTCTAGATCTAATTTACATTACCGAGACATGGTTACAAGGAGATCATGGTTGGGAAATGAATATTCCAGTGTACACAATATTTTGGAGAGAAAAACATAATGGCAAAGGAGGAGGAGGTAACCCTGATAGTAAAGAATGGCAAAAGGACATTAATAAGAAGGGATCTGGCCTCAGAAGATCATGAAGTAGAATCAGTTTGAGTGGAAATTAGGAATAGCAGGAGTCAGAAAACTGGTGGGAGTAGTTTACAAACCCCTAACAGTTGTTATATTGTTGGACAGAACATTAAATGAGAAATTATTGGAGCATGTAAAAAAGGTAACGTATTAATTGTGAGAGACATTAATCTGCATATAGACTTGGAAAATCAAACTGGCAACAATGGTCTAGGAGATGAATTTGTAGAATGCTTTCATGACAGTTTCTTGGTACAATACGTTGTAGAACTGACTAGGGATAAAGTTATCTTAGATCTCATATTATGTAATGAAGCAGAGTTAATAAGCAATTGCATAGTAAAAGATCCACTAAGAAATGGTGATCAAAATACCATTGAATTTCATGTTAAGTTTGAAAGTGACATATTTCAATCACAAACAAGAATCTTAAACTTAAACAAAGCCAATTACAAAGGTATGAGGGGAGAACTGGTGAAGGTTAATTAGGTAAATAGACTGGAAGGTATGGCAGTAAGTGAACATTTAAAGAAATAATTCAAAGGGTTCAACAAAAGAACATTCCGTTCAAAAACAAAAACTCGTCAAGAAAGACCCATCCGTAGCTCACTCAGGAAGTTAAGGAGAGTATTAGGCTAAAAGAAGAGGTTTACAATGTTACAAAAAATAGCAGCAAGGAGATTGGAGTACAGGAATAAAGACGTCTTACTAAAATTGTAGGGGCTTTGATGAGACTGCACCTGGAATACTGTGTGCAGTTTTGGTCTCCGCATTTAAGAAAGAATATACTTACACTGGAGACAGTGCAGCGAAGATTTATTAAATTGGTCCCTGGGATGAGGGGGTTGTCCTATGATGAGAGGCTGAGTAAATTGGGCCTATATTCTCTGGAGTTTAGAAGAATGAGAGGCGATCTAATTGAGATTCTGAAAAAGCTTGATAGGGTAGAAGCTGAGAGATTGTTCCCACGGACCAGGGAATCTAGAACGCAGCGACACAGTCTCAGGATAAGGGGCCAATCATTCAGGACTGAGATGAGGAGAAATTATTACACTCAAAGGGTTGTGAATCTTTGGAATTCTCTATCCCAGAGGGTTGTGAATGTTCCATCATTGAATACATTTAAGGTTGAGATAGATAGATTTTTGGTCTTGCAGGGAATCAAGGGATATGGGGAGCGGGCAGGAAAGTGGAATTGAAGCCCAAGATCAGCCATGATCATATTGAACGGTGGAGCAGGCTCGATGGACAAAATGGTCTACTCTGCTCCTATTTCTTGTGTTCTTGTGAACATGTTGTTGACTCCCAAATTTTTCTCACAACTTTCAGTTTGAATCTCTTCAATCAGCTTTCCTCCCTTGCCACAGTACTGAAATGGCCCTCATCAAAGTCAAAAGTGACATCCTATGTAACTGTTACCATGGTAAACTACTCCTCCTCATCCTTCTCAGCCTTCGACATGGTTGACCACACCATCCCCTTCCAACACCTTGCCTTTGTTGTCCAGCTGAATGGGAGTGTCCTCACCTAGTCCCATTCTTGTCTATACAGTCATGCCTGAGAATCTCTGACTCTGGCTTCTCTTCTCACTACCACACCATACCCTCTGTTGTCCCCTAAGGATCTATCCTTGGCCCCCTCCTATTTCTCATCTACACGCTGCTCCTCAGAGACATCATCCAAAAACATAATGAATCTGAGTCTGATGAATAAAGAAAGGCTGCACCTTATGTTGCTGGTCTACAGATTGACAACACTTCCTGAGATAGAATTCCTTTTGACCAATGGAATCAGTAATGCAGAGGCAGATGCTAATCCTTCGAAGATGCTCTGAGACCAGGGCTTGGAGTCACCCCTAGAGAGATTCTACAGAGGTACAGTCCTCCTTCGGAATTTATCTGCGGTGAAGGCCCAGTTAACTTACCCTTAGAATCATCTGCAGAGATGATCTTATTGAAACATATAAGATTCTGAGGGGACTTGACAGGGTAGATGCTAAGAGAATGTTTCCCCTCATTGAATATATTTAAAGCTGAGTTAGACAGATATTTGATCTAGAAAGGAGGCAGGTGTACCAGGGCGGGCAGGAAATCGGAGTTAAGATCACAATCAGATCAGCCATGATCTTATTAAATGGTGGAGCAGGCTCGATGGGCTGAATGGCCTACCCCTGCTCCTATTTCTTATGATCTTGTTCTTGCACAAGATATACAGCCCCCACAAGTTGCAGAGCCATGCTGCATGAGTAATCCTTTCCTCATCTTGTTTCCCTAAATGGATCACACCATTTATGGGTAAGGTTTCATTCTCTGCTGTCAGTTCTGGCCTCTTTCCAAAAGACCACAAATCTTTTTTCTAAACCCCGTACTTGAATTATGCAAGTTAATCTTTACCTGGTACCAATTAGATCCTACATCCCTCCCTATTTAAAGGGACAGTCCTCTTATTAAACTCGACTATGTATTGCCCCATCTTAAGAACATTTTCTTTCTGGTTTTCACTCATTGAATTCTGCAGATTATTGATTCTCCAATGATATCAAAGAATCAGAGAAAGTTTACAACACAGAAAGAGGCCACTTGGCCAATTGTGTCTGCAAAAAACGAGCCATCACATCTAATCCCACCGATGTATATAGATATATATTATATAGAGTATCCCAGCTATGTCATAATGGGTGTAATAGTTCCCCTAAGGTATTTGACCTTATTCACTCCCAAGCATTACATCTCCTTTTTCTATCTGACCAGAAGAACAAGCATTGTGAATTATCACAGAAAATTTTATAAATGCTCAACAGATCAGGCAGCATTGGTGGAAAGAGAAATTGAGTTCACGTTTCAGCTCGATAACCTTTCAGGGGTTCTGATGAAACGTTAACTCTGTTTCTCTCTCCACAGATGCTGCCAGACCTACTGAGTATTGCCAGCATTTTCTGTTTATTGTTTCTGCTTTCCAGCATCCACAGTATTTTGCTTTTGTGTTATGAGCTATCACTTGCTCATGCATTTCAAGGTCTCATGTTGATGGGGCACCATCCCTTTCATTAAGTTACTGGACTGATACTTTTTCCCATTCACACCAATCCACTGATCTCATTCATTTACACCCTGTGCTCCGAGTTGAGTTGGCTAATAAATCAGTCCTGTAGACTTTTGAAATTTGTCCAACTTTATTTGCCTTTGTACTTTGCAAACTATGTGAACTTTTTCTGCATGAAATAATTTTGAAAAAGTCACATTGTTCTGGATTTGCATTCAGTTTCTTTTCTTGGAGATTTTTTAAAGTATTCTTCTTACTCTTTGATGGACTGGCTATCAATTAAATTGTCATGTAAATAAAAGGATGATGCATGTTATCTAGTAATGACCAGATTTTTCATTTATTAATGTCAGAAAGCATACTGCTAGACTTGTCAATGAAGAAAAGACAGGAACTCCTACAGCTCCCAGCTTCTTCTGAATGCTATTGTACAAAGAGTCACAATTCTCATGTGATGATACTTAGTTCTTGGAACAAAACTGAAAATACCTGGGGTCCTGCAGATGAGTGAAGGAGCCATCACTTTGCACAAATGCCAGTTTCCTGTCAGTCACTTTACTTACAGCTCTGTGGACCAGATATTCTTATCAAAACATCTTATGTTTTTCAAGATTTAGTTTAAAATAGAGACTTCTTCACCATACACATTCTTTTGCAGTTTTCTAAGCTGTTCTTGATACTGTTATGATCAGGTGAGGAGGGAGCGAAGGGCTCCCCTCTTTTCCCTCTCCTTGTATGACTACAACAGAATAATTTCCTTTTTAGGTGAATATACTTGCCAATTCAGTGAGTGTTTAACTTGTTTATGTACGTGATCATAAAAAGAGCCAATCGGACAGGTTTTCTTGAGTTTAACAAAGAAAGAGGATAACTTCATTGTACTTCAATCTATGTAAAATAATAAAATATGCTCCAACTTTCACTCTCACACACACACACACACACACACACACACAAGTAGGTTACAGAGTGGGGAAGGATAGATTGGTTGAATTAAAGTCCAGAGAAATAAAAGGGGTATACAGTCTGTGGAGGTTGGTGACTTGGCTGGCTTCAGGCTGAACTCAGAGGTCCTGAAGCTTCCAGTTTGAAGAGGTGGATGCTGATTTAGTGGTTCTCTGGGAGACAATAATGTGACTGAATTCCTTTGAGAAAAATCTCTGTTTGTTCTTTCCAGAAAATTATCTACTGCGTAGCCGAAGGAGGTTTCTGTCTGTTCTTTCCAGAAAGTTCTCTAAACTGTGTAGTTCTCCCATCAGGCTTAAGGCATTAAGCACAGTGACCATTGATTGGTAAACAGACCAATACAATCAAACACAGATCAGTTAAACCACTGAACTCTAGTCTGCAGCAGGGAATATGCCTCAGTGCTCACAGCCAGCAGGCAGAGTTCGAAGCTTGCAAGGTTTTAGTGGTTTGTCTCCACCAGTTTAATATTCAGGTTGAAAAAAGCAACATTCGACCTCACACGTTTTTGTGACAACACTGTAATAAAGAATATTGAATTAACTGGATTGAATACCTATTGCTGTGAGTGGACATAACTCCTGCCCAGTCCCTATGATTCTCCTAATGATATATTGCATGACTTCCAGAATCAACTGAACCATTTATGCATCTGTGTAAGTGTGTATGTCTATGTGTGTCCAGGTGTTTGTCTGTGTATGTGTGGAAGTGGGAGGGGGAGTGCAAATATGTGTGAGGGGGTGTGTTGATGTGTGTGTGGGTGCCTGTGTGTAGGGAGTGTGTCTGTGTGTACATATTTATTCCTTCCCTCTCTCTTTGTTCTGTTACCTTTTAAAAATTGTTCATCTACAATATGCTCCAGTTCTGGTGATGGGTCCATACTCAGACCATTCTGTTCTCCCCACAGATGTTGCCTGATCCACTGAGTGTTTCCAGCACTTTTGCCTTTTTTACTGATATTATGTGGATTGAATCTCAGTGTTTCCTCAACATAAAGCTCACATGAAGCACCCGTTATCACACACAACTTTAGCATGTTCTTGTGGTTCACTTTATACCACTCCTACTTCTGAATCACCAAGTTCTGGGTTCAAGTCCCACTCCAGACCTTGAGTACTAAAGTCAAAGCTGACACTCCTACTGAGGGAGCACTGCATTGTCAGAGGTGCTGTCTTTTGGATAAGATGATAAACCAAGGCCCCGTCTGCCCTCTCAGGTGGCTATAAAAGATCCCATGGCACTATTTCAAAGAAGAGCAGGGGAGTTGTCCCCATGTTCTGGTCAGTATTTATCTCTCAATCAACATAAAAAAAACCAGATTATCTGGTCATTATCACATTGCTGTTTGTGGGATCTTGCTGTGTGCACATTGGCTGCTGTGTTTCCAATATTACAACATTAACTGCACTTCAAATGTACTTCATTAGCTGTAAAGCACTTTGAGACATCCGGTGGTCATGAAAGGCACTATAGAAATGTAAGTCTTGCTTTTTTGTATTCCGTTTAGACACATCAATATTAAAGGAGGGAGAAATGCTAACTTCTGGGTCATGTAACTCTCATCATGAGTCTCCAAAGCCTGGGCCCATTTGTACTTCCTCTGTCTAGTTATGATCAGTGTTAAATCAACATTAAGCTTGACTGAATAAGCATGCGATTGCACTCATGAATATCAAGCCTCATTGTATCAGTGACCCTGCTGTGAGTTGTTAGCTAATGTATCTGCATTTGTTATGTGATAGGTTAGCATTATCTCACTTTGAAAGCATTGCCTTAAATAATACCCTGCATCATCACAATACTGACACTGACACACTGAAAGTGGGTTAGTCAGTTTGATTTCTGCTCCCGCAACCAGATTGTGAGTGTTTGAAGTGTGGGATCTGTAGGTTTGTGCACTCAAAAAAAATCAACCACAGAAAATATTTCATGCAATCGGAACATTATCAGCTGAGTTCCTGCTAACACTAATGGCAGCTGCTGTGTGTACAAGCAGACAGCTCTCCCTACCTCTCTGGGAGATGCTGGCAAGGACTGGGTTGAAGTCCCCTCTGAATACCCTCCCCAATTCTCCACAGTAACAAGGACATGCACCCATTCTTGTTATGTGAGCATGGATGCACAAGACCCAATTTTTAAAAATTCATTCATGGGATTGCTTCTTTTCACTTTGCCAACACAGAGGTCGCTGAGACCAACTGTAGAATCCCAACCATAGCAACACCAGCACTGCCCCCAACACGATCTGACATCAAATCATCCCAACCATAGCAACACCAGCATTGCCCCCAACACTGTCTGACATCAAATCATCCCAGCTATAGCAACACCAGCACTGCCCCCAACACTGTCTGACATCAAATCATCCCAACTATAGCAACACCAGCACTGCCCCCAACAATGTCTTACATCAAATCATCCCAACCATAGCAACACCAGCACTGCCCCCAACACTGTCTGACATCAAATCATCCCAACTATAGCAACACCAGCACTGCCCCCAACAATGTCTTACATCAAATCATCCCAACCATAGCAACACCAGCACTGCCCCCAACACTGTCTGACATCAAATCATCCCAACTATAGCAACACCAGCACTGCCCCCAACAATGTCTGACATCAAATCATCCCAACCATAGCAACACCAGCACTGCCCCCAACAATGTCTGACATCAAATCATCCCAACCATAGCAACACCAGCACTGCCCCCAACACTGTCTGACATCAAATCATCCCAACCATCGCAACACCAGCACTGCCCCCAACACTGTCTGACATCAAATCATCCCAGCTATAGCAACACCAGCACTGCCCCCAACAATGTCTTACATCAAATCATCCCAACCATAGCAACACCAGCACTGCCCCCAACACTGTCTGACATCAAATCATCCCAACCATAGCAACACCAGCACTGCCCCCAACACTGTCTGACATCAAATCATCCCAGCTATAGCAACACCAGCACTGCCCCCAACACTGTCTGACATCAAATCATCCCAACCATAGCAACACCAGCACTGCCCCCAACACTGTCTGACATCAAATCATCCCAACCATAGCAACACCAGCACTGCCCCCAACACTGTCTGACATCAAATCATCCCAACCATAGCAACACCAGCACTGCCCCCAACAATGTCTTACATCAAATCATCCCAACCATAGCAACACCAGCACTGCCCCCAACACTGTCTGACATCAAATCATCCCAACGAAAGCAACACCAGCACTGCCCCCAACACTGTCTGACATCAAATCATCCCAACTATAGCAACACCAGCACTGCCCCCAACAATGTCTTACATCAAATCATCCCAACCATAGCAACACCAGCACTGCCCCCAACACTGTCTGACATCAAATCATCCCAACCATAGCAACACCAGCACTGCCCCCAACACTGTCTGACATCAAATCATCCCAACCATCGCAACACCAGCACTGCCCCCAACACTGTCTGACATCAAATCATCCCAACCACAGCAACACCAGCACTACCCCCAACACTCCACCAGCAGCACCGTCTCACCTTATCTCAAAGCTGTTCTACTCCGCAGTTTCATCTCATCTTACGTCTCATCCGACGCATTAACAAAAAACTTTTTTTCTTCCTTTCAGGTGTTGAGGAACGCTAGCTCCAGCAGCTGATGGGGACTAATGCTCCTCCAGATCCTCCTTCCGCTTCACTTCCCTCTGACCCCACCCCTTCTGATCTGCCCCCTTGCCGTGTATTCACTATACCCTCTGACCTCCCCCTCTCTAATGCTGAGCGTTGTGTACTCAGCAAAGGTCTCAGTTTTATCCCCTTACGCCTTCACCTCAATGATTATCGCGCTCGGCATGACGTTGAGCTCTTCTTCCGTCGCCTCCGCCTCCGGGCTCACTTCTTCGACCAGGATTCCTCCCCCCGACCAGCAGACCCATTCACCCGCCTCCAGCATTCTCCCTCTACCTGGACCCCTCCCCCTGGCCTGTTACCCGCTCTTGATCTCTTCATTGAAAACTGTCGGCGAGACATTGGTCATCTCAATTTCTCTGCCCCCGTCACTCACTCTAACCTGTCCCCCTCTGAACTTGAGGCACTCCGTTCTCTCAGGTCTAACCCCGACATGGATATCAAACCTGCAGACAAGGGTGGTGCTGTTGTTGCATGGCGTACCGACCTCTACCTTGCAGAAGCTCAACGCCAACTCACAGACACCTCTTCCTACCTCCCTCTGGACCATGACCCCACCACCGAACATCAAGCCACCGTCCAAAGGACTGTCACTGACCTCATCTCCTCTGGAGATCTTCCCTCTACGGCTTCCAACCTCATAGTCCCACAACCCCGGACAGCCCGCTTCTACCTCCTTCCCAAAATCCACAAACGGGACTGTCCCGGCAGACCCATTGTGTCAGCCTGCTCCTGCCCCACTGAACTTATTTCTTCCTATCTAGACTCTATCTTTTCTCCGCTGGTCCTGTCTCTTCCCACCTACATCCGTGACTCTTCTGACGCCCTACGTCATTTTGACAATTTCCAGTTTCCTGGTCCCAACCACCTCCTCTTCACTATGGATGTCCAATCGCTCTACACCTCCATCCCCCACCAGGATGGTTTGAGGGCTCTCCGCCTCTTCCTGGAACAGAGGCCCAACCGGTCCCCATCCACCACCACCCTCCTCCGCCTGGCTGACCTTGTTCTCACATTGAACAACTTCTCCTTCAACTCCACGCACTTCCTTCAAGTAAAAGGTGTCGCTATGGGTACCCGCATGGGTCCTAGTTATGCCTGTCTTTTTGTGGGATATGTCGAGCATTCTTTGTTTCAGTCATACTCAGGCCCCCTCCCCCAACTCTTTTTCCGGTACATTGATGACTGTATCGGTGCCGTTTCCTGCTCCCGCCCCGAACTAGAAAACTTTATCAACTTTGCTTCCAATTTCCACCCTTCTCTCACCTTTACATGGTCCATCTCTGACACTTCCCTTCCCTTCCTCGACTTCTCTGTCTCCATCTCTGGGGATAGGTTGTCTACCAATATCCATTATAAGCCCACCGACTCCCACAGCTACCTCGACTACACTTCTTCACACCCTACCTCCTGTAAGGACTCCATTCCATTCTCCCAGTTTCTCCGTCTCCGACGCATCTGCTCTGATGATGCTACCTTCCATGACGGTGCTTCTGATATGACCTCCTTTTTCCTCAACCGCGGATTTCCCCCCACTGTGGTTGACAGGGCCCTCAACCGTGTCCGACCCATTCCCCGCACCTCTACCCTCACCCCTTCCCCTCCCTCCCAGAACCGTGACAGGGTTCCCCTTGTCCTCACTTTTCATCCCACCAGCCTCCATATCCAAAGGATCATCCTCCGCCATTTTCGCCACCTCCAGCGTGATGCCACTACCAGTCGCATCTTCCCCTCCCTTCCCCTGTCAGCATTCCAAAGGGATCATTCCCTCCGCGACACCCTGGTCCACTCCTCCATTACCCCCACCACCTCGTCCCCGTCCCAGGGCACCTTCCCCTGCAATCGCAGGAGGTGTAATACCTGCCCATTTACCTCCTCTCTCATCACTATCCCAGGCCCCAAACACTCCTTTCAGGTGAAGCAGCGATTTACTTGTACTTCTTTCAATGTAGTATACTGTATTTGCTGCTCACAGTGTGGTCTCCTCTACATTGGGGAGACCAAACGCAGACTGGGTGACCGCTTTGCGGAACATCTCCGCTCAGTCTGCAAGCAGGACCCTGAGCTTCCGGTTGCTTGCCATTTCAACACTCCCCCCTGCTCTCATGCTCACATCTCTGTCCTGGGATTGCTGCAGTGTTCCAGTGAACATCAACGCAAGCTCGAGGAACAGCATCTCATCTACCGATTAGGCACACTACAGCCTGCCGGATTGATCATTGAGTTCAATAATTTCAGAGCATGACAGCCCCCCATTTTACTTTCATTTTTAGTTATTTTTTCTTCCTTTTTTTTACATTCTTTTTTTACATTTTTTACAATCTTTTTTTGCATTTATTTCATTTCATCTTAGTTTGTTCAGTTTGCTTACCCACTGTTTTTTTCAGGTTTTTTTTCAGGTTTGCACTTGCTGCTGTTCAATATTCAGTGTATTCACACCTAATCTGTACTAATGCTTTGTCTTTCAACACACCATTAACATATTGTTTGCCTTTGCTCCGTGACCTTTTGGTCAGCTATGTGGCCTGGTCCAATCTGCACCTTCTCCTTTGTTATCTCTTGCCCAACCCCCACCTCACTTGCTTATAATCTGTGACTTTTCTAATATTTGTCAGTTCCGAAGAAGGGTCACTGACCCGAAACGTTAACTCTGCTTCTCTTTCCACAGATGCTGCCAGACCTGCTAAGTGATTCCAGCATTTCTTGTTTCTGCCCCCAACACTGTCTGACATCAAATCATCCCAACCATAGCAAGACCAGCACTGCCCCCAACACTGTCTGACATCAAATCATCCCAACCATAGCAACACCAGCACTGCCCCCAACACTGTCTGACATCAAATCATCCCAACCATAGCAACACCAGCACTGCCCCCAACAATGTCTGACATCAAATCATCCCAACCATAGCAACACCAGCACTGCCCCCAACAATGTCTGACATCAAATCATCCCAACCATAGCAACACCAGCACTGCCCCCAACACTGTCTGACATCAATTTCATCCCAACTATAGCAACACCAGCACTGCCCCCAACAATGTCTGACATCAAATCATCCCAACTATATCTACACCAGCACTGCCCCCAACACTGTCTGACATCAAAACATCCAACTATAGCAACACCAGCATTGCCCCCAACACTATACGACATCAGATCATTCAGCACAATATGTGGACTGAACGTAAGACGCTCTGTGCAGCAGAAATGTTATCAACTAGGCTGTACAGGGAGCGATTCACACAAGGAAATACCCAAAATGCAATACTTCAGCTGTGACTCAGTGGTAGATAGCACTCTTGTCGCTGAATCAGTATGTTGTGAATTCAAGCCCCACTCCAGAGACTTGTGCATGTCATCTAGCGAATGCTTGTATATCTTACCGGCCCAACAATTTCTTAGTAATTTTCTTCTTTTTTGCAGAATGGGAAAATGCTGGAGTGAACCTCACAGCAGCATGAGGCTGCAGATAACAGAGTAAATTGGGAGAAACTGTATCCAGAATAGGTAACCAGTTTTTAAATAATTCTTTCATGGGATGTTGGCATCGCTGGCAAGGCCATCATTTGTTGCCCTTCCCTAATTGCCCTTGATGACCGAGTGGCTTGTTAGGCCATTTCAGAGGGCAGTTCCGAGTCAACCACATTGCTGTGGTCTGGAGTCACATGTAGGCCAGACCAGGTAAGGACAGCAGATTTCCTTTCCTAAAGGACATTAGTGAACCAGATGGGCTTTTATGACAATCGATAGTTTCATGGCACCACTACTGAGACTACCTCTCAATTCCAGAGTTTTATTAATGAATTGAATTTAAATTCCACCAGCTGCCATGGTGGGATTTGAATCTGTGTCCCCAGGGTATTAGCCTGGGCCTCTGGATTACTAGTAGTAACATTATGCCGCCATTTGGCAAAAGAACCACAGGGGAAATGAGGAGAAATGTTTGAATACAGCGAGTTATAATCTGGAATGCACAGTCTGTAAGGGTGGTAGAAGCAGATTCAATAGTAACTTACAAAAGGCAGTTGGATAAATACTAGAGAAGGAAAATGTGCAGGCCCATGGGAATATAGCAGGGGAATGAGACTATTGGACAGCTCTTTCAAATGGCCTCCGAGTATGCTGTATCATTATATGAAATTTGGAACAAAATTGGCAATCTCGTTCATAGCAGCCATATGAAAAAGTGCTGTGGAAAGTGAGACTGTTTTCTCGAAGGAGCTTAGGATTTGGATATTTGGGGTAGAGTAAAGAGAGAACTTTTCTCTGCAACTGGCCATGTTATACCTGAGCTGGGAGTGACTGGTGCCTAAGGAAAATGGGAAGGCATCTCAGCCCTCCCAGATCTCACATCCCTTGGCTTGACACGTAGAAAATCAGTTACCAAACATTTAAAAGAAAACTGGCACAATTAGGACATTGCATAGTTTCTGGGATCATCTGGACTTCAATATTTGTGACTTGGCTCCAGGTTGACCTCCTCTCTATTGCTAATGGATATTCTGGGTGTTGCTAACTCTTGGCCCCAGCAATTGGTATTTGTGGGAAGTTGTCATGTATTTTCACTGAACATATTTTTGAAGGTGAAACCCTGAAATCCTTTGGGACCAGAGAGGGGATAAAGACTGATTCCCCACGAAGGAGACCAGGAATCTGGGGAAGAACATGGTTACGCTCAGATTGCATCCAAATTACACATAACAACTAGTTCCTAATTAATTAGTTCCTAGCACTTTACAGATAGTATAACAATATATAACATCCCCTTTTCTTTAAAACATAATGCCCCTATATCAATATAACTAAAGAAGATTATCAATGACTTTTGGAAATAATCTGAACCCCTTTTTAGAGTCTTTGAAAGTATGTATTCTTTTCCGAAAAATATTGTTCACAGTATCGCTTGGGTAGTAAGATGTTGTGCTTCCATCTTGTAGATTTGGCATTTGTTGCTCTCAGTGGTGAGTTGGCACGCTGTACAGGTGATGTTGCGTCACTTGTTGGTGATGTTGTTAATGTTGTCTCACTGGATAGTGATGTTTCCGGTGTTATTGATGGTCTTTTCTGTTGTTCCAGCTCAGGTGTAGGTGGAATATGGATTCTGTTCCTTCTCATTTGGTTACCGGTTTCAGTCCTGATGATATATGACCTTGGAGTCTCAGCTTCGACAACAACTTTTGCTGGGCTCCAGGTTTTCATGATTGGATCCTGTACATGTACAGTTTGTCCTTTCAACACCTCAGGTAGGGATTTAGCATATTTGTTGAAGTGTTGCTCTCCTCTTACCTGTGCTTCAGTGAGTTGTTGTCTCACTTCCTCCTGGTCACTTGAAGGATGTATTTTGCTTGGCAGAGTTGTCTTATATTTTCTTCTATTCAACTGCTCTGCAAGTGATTTCATGTCAGCCTTGAGAGGTGTGGATCGGAGTGACAATAAGGACAGGTTTGGGTCTTCCTTCATCTCTTGGCATTTTACAAGTGTTCTTTTGAACAGTTGGACGTGTCTTTCTATAAATACATGTTCCCGTGGGTAGTGTGGTGATGAGGTGATGGTGTTGAACCCATACAGGTCAGCGAATTCCTTAAATTCTCTGAATGTAAATTGGGTGCCATTGTCACATATTAACCTTTCAGGAATCTCTTGCTCAGTGAACAGAACTTGTACTGCTGAGATTATCGTTGTGGCTCTCAAGTCTTTCATCTTCTGGATAAAAGCGAATTGTGAGTAGTAGTCTGTGACTATGAGATACCATTCGTGACTATGTGTGAATAAATCGATTCCTACAGTATGCCATGGTCTGAGTCGTACTTCAGTAGCTATCATCTCCTGTTTTTTCTGTGTGTTTCTGTACTTCTGGTATACATTGCATGTAGACACCATATTTTCGATATCTTTGTATATGCCTGTCCAGTACACAGCTGATCTGGCTCTGAGCTTACACTTCTCCATTCCCATACGGCCTTCATGTATCTTTTGGAGAAGTTCTTCCTGCATTGTTTTGGATATGATTATTCTGGATCTGGCCAGCAGAACACCATCTTCTAGTGAGATGTCATCTCTGATGGACCAGTACTGCTGTATTGCTGGCTGTGTGTGCTGTATCTTATCAGGCCATCCCTGGATCACTTGCTGAGATAGCATCTGTAACTCCTCGTCTTTGCTGGTCTCATCTCTAATTTGATTAAGTTTCGGTGGTGTTACATTCACTAGGTGATGAATCTTTATACCTAGTTCTTCTATCTCATGTTTCTCCTGTGGTGACAACTGAGATAGGGTATCTGCCGGCACCATTTCTCTTCCTGGCTTACATTTCACCGTGAAATCGTAACTCTGAAGCCTCAAGAGTAACCTCTGCAGTCTTGCTGGTGCTTTACATTTTTCTTGTAAATCTGCTCCAGTGGACGATGATCACTCTCCACTATGAACTTTCTCCCATGGAGATATGTATGGAACTTCTCACATCCATACACGACAGCCAAAAGCTCTCTCTCTATGTTGGCATATCTTGTCTCAGCTGATGTTAGAGCTTTGGACGCAAATGCTATTGGCTTTCCCTCTTGTACCAGGGCTGCTCCCAGTCCTTTTGTGGAAGAATCTACTTGCAGAGTGACAGGTTTCTTTCTGTCGTAGTACGACAGACTTGTCTCCTTGCATACTACCTTTTTGAGTTTGTTGAAATTCCTGTCATGTGACTCTGACCACTGGTACTCTACATCTTTTTTCATCAGCTCCTGCAGGTTTGCCTTGTGTTCCGACATGTGCAGAATAAAGGAGGTCATGTATTGGATCAAACCAAAGAAACTTCTCAACTCTCTCTTATCTCTCGGGGCTTCCATCCCAGAGATGGCTGAGATTCTTTCAGGACTTGACTCCGTCAGGTGTGTACACCATTCCGAAGAACTGGCATTCTGTCACTTTCACAATGCATTTGTCTGCGTTTAGCTTAATCCCAGTTTTCCTGGTTCTCTCCATGGCTTCATGTAGATGGTTGTCATGATCTTTTCCATCTACACCATATATCTGGATATCATCAGCTATTCCGACTGTTCCTTTGCATCCCCTGTATGTCTCATCTACTTTCTGTTGGAACACATCCTGGCTCACTTTGAGATCAAAGGGTAGACGCAGGAATTTGTACCGTCCAAAGGGTGTGTTGAATGTTGTCAACAGTGAAGATTCTGCGTCTAGCTTCACATTCCAGTAGCCATTTCTGGCACCAAGCTTGCTGAAAACTTTTGCCCCTGCCAGTGTTGGTGTGATTTCTTCCAGTATGGGAGTAGGGTAGTGATCCCTCTTTATTGCTTTGTTAAGATCTTTGGGATCTAGGCGAATTCTTAGCCGTCCAATTGGCTTCTCTCTCACCACGATGGAATTTACCCAATCTGTAGGCTCTGTGACTCTGGCGATCACCTTTTTTTTTGTCCATTTCTCAGAGCTCTCTTTCAAGTTTTCCTTTTAGTTCTACTGGTACTTTACATGGGGGATGAATCACTGGTTTCATCGCTGGGTCAATAGTGATGTGATACTCTAAATCTTCGAAGCATCCAACCGTCTCATCAAAACACTCTGGATACATTTGTACCAGATCTTCTTTGCTTCTGATCGGAGGGCACTTTTCAATGTACTATCTTCAACCCTCTGTGTCACCTCCTTCACCCCATGGTTACTGAGATAATATGCTCAACCCCAGGATAGCTGGACCATCTGTTTCATTGACGTAGAACATACAGTTAACATCTTTTCCTTTGTGTGTCCCTCTGATTTGGGTTGATCCTAGCTGTCAAATCTCAGTTCCCCCGAATGCTGTTAACATGACGTTGTTTGGTTTCAGAGCACCTTCCCTTGGATAACCATTTACCTCCAAATTTTCAGGAAAGGTCTGCTGGTACAGTCTGAGCAGGATGATGTTAGTCTGTGTTCCAGTATCAATCTTCACCTTCAGATTTATCGTTGTGAGCTTGTTTCTCACCCTCTTCCTGATCTGAATGGTTGTGTGAATTTCTTTTCTCTGGAAACTGTCACATCCAGACATTTTGTGCAATTGTATGGCTCCTATGTCGATCATGTTCTCAACCCCAGTACTGAGCCCTGCGGAACACCGCTGGAAACAGTCTTGCAGTCGCAAAAACACCTGTCAACAATTACCCTTTGTTTCCTGCCACTGAGCGAATTTTGTACCCACCTTGCTACATTTCCCTGGATCCCATGGGCTATTATTTTTTTAACCAGTCTGCCATGTGGGACCTTGTCCATGTTGACCACATTAACCGCACAACCCTCATCAATCTTCCTTGTTAGTTCTTCATAAAATTCAGGCAAGTTAATCAGGCAAAATCTTCCCTTGACAAATTCACACTTACTATCCTTGATTAATCTGTGCCTTTCTAAGTGACAGTTTATCCTGTCTCTCAAAATTAATTCCAATAATTTGCCCACTACTGAGGTTAGACTGACTGGCCTGGAATTATTCACTCTATCCTTCGCTCCCTTTTTGAACAAAGGTACAACGTTAGCAGCTCTTCAATCCTCCGGCACCACTCCTGTATCCAGTGAGGACTGGAAAATGATGGTCAGACCCTCTGCTATTTCCTCTCTTGCTTCTTTTAAAAGCCTGGGGTACATTTTAGAATTAGAATTAGAACATTACAGCGCAGTACAGGCCCTTCGGCCCTCGATGTTGCGCCGACCTGTGAAACCATCTGACCTACACTATTCCATTTTCATCCATATGTCTATCCAATGACCACTTAAATGCCCTTAAAGTTGGCGAGTCTACTACTGTTGCAGGCAGGGCGTTCCACGCCCCTACTACTCTCTGAGTAAAGAAACTACCTCTGACATCTGTCCTATATCTATCACCCCTCAACTTAAAGCTATGTCCCCTCGTGTTTGCCATCACCATCCGAGGAAAAAGACTCTCACTATCCATCCTATCTAACCGTCTGATTATCTTATATGTCTCTATTAAGTCACCTCTCCTCCTCTTTCTCTCCAACGAAAACAACCTCAAGTCCCTCAGCCTTTCCTCGTAAGACCTTCCCTCCATACCAGGCAACATCCTAGTAAATCTCCTCTGCACCCTTTCCATAGCTTCCACATCCTTCCTATAATGCGGTGACCAGAACTGCACGCAATACTCCAGGTGCAGTCTCACCAGAGTTTTGTACAGCTGCAGCATGACCTCGTGGCTCCGAAACTCGATCCCCCTACTAATAAAAGCTAACACACCATATGCCTTCTTAACAGCCCTATTAACCTGGGTAGCAACCTTCAGGGATTTATGCATCTGGACACCAAGATCTCTCTGTTCATCTACACTACCAAGAATCTTCCCATTAGCCCAGTACTCTGCATTCCTGTTACTCCTTCCAAAGTGAATCACCTCGCACTTTTCCGCATTAAACTCCATTTGCCATCTCTCAGCCCAGCTCTGCAGCCTATCTATGTCCCTCTGTACCCTACAACATCCTTCGGCACTATCCACAACTCCACCGACCTTAGTGTCATCCGCAAATTTACTAACCCACCCTTCTACACCCTCTTCCAGGTCATTTATAAAAATGACAAACAGCAGTGGCCCCAAAACAGATCCTTGCGGTACACCACTAGTAACTAAACTCCAGGATGAACATTTGCCATCAACCACCACCCTCTGTCTTCTTTCAGCTAGCCAATTTCTGATCCAAAGCTCTAAATCACCTTCAACCCCATACTTCCGTATTTTCTGCAATAGCCTACCGCAGGGAACCTTATCAAACGCCTTACTGAAATCCATATACACCACATCCACTGCTTTACCCTCATCCACCTGTTTGGTCACCTTCTCAAAAAACTCAATAAGGTTTGTGAGGCACGACCTACCCGTCACAAAACCGTGCTGACTATCGCTAATGATCCGGCCCTGGCGATTAATCTACTTTCAAGTATGCTAATCACATTAATACTTCCTCCCTCCCTATGTTTATCACATCCAATACTTCACACCCCTCTTCCTTGACAACAATGTCTCTATTGTCCCCCTCTTTTGTGAAGACAGGTGCAAAGTATTCATTACTGTGTGCTTTCTGTGCTAATCAGTTTTTGAGATACTTTTCCTGTCCTTCCCTGTTGCAATTTACAAAGAACACTCAGATTTGTTCTGATGTCTTTGTATATAAAAATCAATTGGCTGGAACATTAATTCTGTGTTTTTGTCTCTAACCCCCTCTTTGTTGGTTGTACATCATGGGCGCATCTACTTCAGTCTGAGGCACGGACATTGCTCCCTTCCTTCTCGACCTGGAGCCCAGTTTCTATGTCATAGAGTCACAGAGTTATACAGCACAGAAACAGACCCTTCGGCCCATCGTGTCTGTGCCGGCCATCAAGCACCTTTCTATTCTAAACCCATTTTCCAGCACTTGGCCCGTAGCCTTGTATGCTATGGCGTTTCAAATGCTCATCTAAATACTTCTTAAATGTTGTGAGGGTTTCTGCCTCGACTGCCTCTTCAGGCAGTGTGTTCCAGATTCCAACCACGCTCTGGGTGAAAAGATTTTTCCTCAAATCCCCTCTAAACCTCCTGCCCCTTACCTTAAATCTATGCCCCCTGGTTATTGACACCTCCACTAAGGGAAAAAGTTTCTTCTTATCTACCCTATCAATTTCCCTCATAATTTTGTATACCTCAATCATATCCCCCCTCAGCCTTCTCTGCTCGAAGGAAAACAACCCTAGCCTTTTCAGTCTCTCTTCATAGCTGAAATGCTCCAACCCAGGCAACATCCTGGTGAATCTCCTCTGCACCCTCTCCAGTGCAATCACATCCTTCTTATAGATTAGATTAGATTAGAGATACAGCACTGAAACAGGCCCTTCGGCCCACCGAGTCTGTGCCGACCATCAACCACCCATTTATATTAATCCTACACTAATCCCATATTGTCCCTATATTTCCCTACCACCTACCTATACTAGTGACAATTTATAATGGCCAATTTACCTACCAACCTGCAAGTCTTTTGGCTTGTGGGAGGAAACCGGAGCACCCGGAGAAAACCCACGCAGACACAGGGAGAACTTGCAAACTCCACACAGGCAGTACCCAGAATCGAACCCGGGTCCCTGGAGCTGTGAGGCTGCAGTGCTAACCACTGCGCCACTGTGCCGCCCCTGCGTGGCGACGCAGGGCGACAAGAACTGTACACAGTACTCCAGCTTAACTAGCATTTTATACAGCTCCATCATAACCTCCCTGCTCTTATATTCTATGCCTCGGCTAATAAAGGCAAGTATCCCATATGCTTTCCTAACCACCTTATCTACCTGTGCTGCTGCCTTCAATGATCTATGGGCAAGTACACCAAGGTCCCTCTGACCTTCTGTACTTCTTAAGGTCCTACCATCCATTGTATATTCCCTTGCCTTGTTAGTCCTCCCAAAATGCATCACCTCACACTTCTCAGGATTAAATTCCATTTGCCACTGCTCTGCCAATCTCACCAGACCATCTATATTGTCCTGTAATCTAAGGCTTTCCTCTTCACTATCTACGACGACACTAATTTTTGTGTCATCTGCGAATTTACTGATCATACCTCCTATATTCACGTCTAAATCATTAATGTACACTACAAACAGCAAGGGTCCCAGCACCGATCCCTGCGGTACACTACTTCCTGTGACCTCACCAGCCCATTCCTAAGCCACTGTACCTAGAGCACTCCAAATCAGAGTATTTTTTTCAAAGATCTTATTTCAAGCCAAGATTAAAACCAGTAACATAAATTGAGTCTGCTGGATGTTGGGAATGCTAACATTGGTAAATGAGGAACACTGCATTCTGCAGTTTGGATGCCATGTTGTGGGTTGCTTTCACGCTGTCTGGTCACCTAATATGAAGTGACTGTCAGTGCTGCATTGTATTTAAAATTTTAACAGTTTTTGCCACAGCTCCTGTGTCTGCCGTCCTGCTGCAATTCCCTGTGTGACCAGTAGTGTCACTGCTGGGTGCAATAAGATCTGGGCTGTGAATGAAAGTATATTGGAGCAATGTTGCTATGTTAACATATCTTGCAAGACAATTTACCATCTTTGGGTAAACCATTGGGAATACAATGTCATGCCTGGCATTACAAGTGACTGTTGCTTCACCAATGGCTCAGTGACGAACAGCATCATCGTGGTGACTCACTGAATCACAGAGTAGTGAAGTGCCAGAGTTACTAGTCCAAGACACATCCAATGGCAGCAACTGTTCACCAGGAGAATGGGAAATCAGCACTGTTCTCACAATTCACCACTAGTCAATGACACATGCTGGACAATACAGGTGCGCAGATGTCAAGAGTGAATTAGACTCAGAACATTACTCCTGTCAAATCAAATGTCAAATCAGCTTGTTCATTATACAGGCTCACAATGAAAGATTAAAGGCCCATCAAAAGTACAGGAGTCTTACAGAACTCCCATAATTGTAACATCCATACGAATTAGGAACAGAAGTAGTCCATTCGGCCCCTCGAGCCTGCTCCGCCATGCAATAAGATCATGGCTGATCTATTTGTGTCTCAAATTCCACACTCCCATGTACTCCCCATACCCTTTGATTTCCTTGCCTAACAAGAATCTGTCTCCCTCTGCCTTAAAAATATTCAATGTTCCCGCATCCACCACCTTCCGAGGCAGAGAGTTCCAAAGTCGCACAACCCTCTGAGAGAAAAAAATATTCTCCTCATCTCTGACAGTAAAACAATATGGCAGGAACTGTGACACAATATTAGGGCTGCTGTAAGACAACACTAGGGAAGTTTAAAACAACACAGTAAAGACTGTAATACAACACTCGGGGAAAAGTAATACAACCTTGGAAGAACCTTGGGGTGGCACAGTGGTGCAGTGGTTAGCACCGCAGCCTCACAGCTCCAGCGACCCAGGTTCCGTTCTGGGTACTGCCTGTGAGGAGTTTACAAGTTCTCCCTGTGACCGTGTGGGTTTCCTCCGGGTGCTCCGGTTTCTTCCCACATGCCAAAGACTTACGGGTTGATAGGCAAATTGGCCATTGTAAAAATTGCCCCTAGTATAGGTAGGTGGTAGGAGAATTGAGGGAATGTGGGGATGTGAGGGGGAAAAAATGGGATTAATGTAGGATTAGTATAAATGGGTGGTTGATGGTCAGCGTGGACTCGTTGGGCCAAAGGGCCTGTTTCGGTGCTGTATCTCCTTATGGCTATAACACAACTCAGGGAACTATAACACAATATGAGAGGAACTGTAATTACAACATTCTCTGAACTGCAACATAACACTACAGGAACTGTCACACAACACTAGGGATACTGACAATGAATTGGTGAGTGTAAGAGGCACTTAATGTATTAGATACAGCAAGGGATGCTCAGGATGTATCAGAGAAGGCAGGGGATTCTAAGGATACATCAAAAAAGATATGGAGTGCTCAAGAGGTATTAGATAGGATAAGGGATGGTGAGCAGCAATCAGTGGATGAAGAAAGCTGTGAATTAATCAGAGAGGATAAGGGATGCTCGGGTTGGATCAGAGACAGTACAGGCCTCTCAGGGGATATCGGAAGGGAAAGGATGCTCCCAATGGATCAGAGAGGGTAAGGGACTCTCAGCCTGTATCAGAGTCAGTAAAAGAAGCTCACGATGGGAAACAATGAGTAAATGACATTCAGGAGGTATCAGAGTAGGTGAACATTCTCAGGATGGCTCAGAGAGTGTAAGAAACACTTAAGGTTGGGTCAGAGACAATAAAAGACACTTGGGAGGAATCAGGGAGGGTAAACGGCACTCAGGATAGATCAGAGAAGGAAGTGTGTTACAGGTCCAGAGGGGAAGTGAAAAAGCAAATAAGAGAAGCAAAGAGAGAGCATGAGAAGAAACAGGCAGCTAGCATTAAAGGAAATCCCAAAGATTTCTGTAGGGATATAAATAGTAAAAGGGTGGTAAAAAGAGAAGTGGGGCTGATTAGAGAGCAGAAAGGGGATTTACTCATGGAGGCATGAATACTTTGAATACTTTGCATCTGTCTTTACAAAGAAAGAAGATGCAACCCAGGCAATGTTGAAAGAGGAGGTAAGTCAGACACTAGAGGGGTTTAAAATTGATAAAAAGGAAGTATTAGATAGGTTGTCTGAACTTAAATTGGATAAAGCACCAGGGCCGGATGAGATGCATCCAAGGGAAATGAGGGTGGAAATCACTGAAGCGCTGGCCATAATTTTTCTGTCTTCCGTAGACTCAGGGGTGGTGTCAGAGGACTGGAGAAATGTAACCTTTACACCCTTGCGCGTAAAGATAAGCCCAGAAACTACAGGCCAGTTAGTTTAACTTTGGTTGTGGGAAAACTTTTCAAAAAAATAATTTGGGACAAAGTCAGCAGTCACATGGACAAATGTGAGTTAATTAAGGAAAGCCAGCATGGATTTCTTAAGGGAAAATCATGTTTACCTAACTTGCTGGAGTTTTTTGAGGAGGTAACAGAGAGGGTTGATGAGGGCAATGCTGTTGATGTGGTGTACATGGACTTTCAAAAGGTGTTTGATACAGTGTCACACAACAGACTTATGAGCAAACTTGCAGCTCATGGAATAAAAGGGACGGTAGCAACACGGATACAAAATTGGCTGAGTGACAGGAAACAAAGAGTAGTGGTTAATGAATGGTTTTTGGGTTGGAGGAAGGTTTGTAGTGGAGTTCCCCAGGGATCAGTGTTGGGACCCTTGCTTTTCCTGATATATATTAATGACCTAGACCTTGGTGTACAGGGCACAATTTCAAAGTTTGCAGATGATATGAAACTTGGAAGCATAGTGAACCGTGAAGAGGATAATGTAGAACTTCAAAAGGACATAGACAAATTGGTGGAATGGACAGACAGGTGGCAGATGAAGTTCAATGCAGAGAAATGTGAAGTTATTCATTTTGGTAGGAAGAACACGGAGAGATAATATAAAATAAAGGGTACAATTCTAAAAGGGATACAGGAGAAGAGGAACCTGGGTGTATATGTGCATAAGTCACTAAAGAGAGAGCAGTTAATAAAGCATACAGAATCCTGGGCTTTATTAATAAGGGCATAGAGTACAAAAGCAAGGAAGTTATGTTGAACGTGTACAAGACATTAGTTTGGCCTCAGCTGGAATATTGCATCCAGTTCTGGGCACTGCACTTGAGGAAAGACGTAAGGGCATTGGAGAGAGTACAGAAATGATTCATGAGAATGGTTCCAGGGATGAGGAATTTCAGTTATGAAAATAGATTGGAGAAGTTAGGACTGCTTTCTTTGGAGAAGTGAAGACTGAGAGGTGATTTGATAGAGGTATTCAATATCATGAGGGGTCTGGACAGAGCAGATAGAGAGAAACTGTTCCCACTCATGAAAGGATCAAGAACGAGAGGGCACAGATTTAAAGTATTTGGTAAGAGAAGCAAAAGTGACATGAGGAAAAACTTTTTCACACAGTGAGTGGTTAAGGTCTGGAATGCACTGCCTCAGAACGTGGTGGAGGCAGTTTCAATTGAAGCATTCAAAATGGAATTAGACTGTTATATGAAAAGGAAGAATGTGCAGAGTTATGGGGAGAAGGCAGGGGAATGGGACTGAGGGAATTTCTCTTCCAGAGAGCCAGTGCAGACATGATGGACCGAATGGCCTCCTTCTGCGCTGTAACAATTCTGTGACTCTGTGATTCTGAGGTCCCCTAGTGTGGTATTAGTTTCTGTAGTGTTGTATTACAGATCCCCTAGTGCTGTGTTACACTTCTCCTAGTGTTGCATTTCAGTTCCCCTAATGTTGTGTTTCGGTTCCTCCGGTGTGATGTCAAAGAGATGTTCAGAATGGTTCACGGGAGGCAATGGAATCTCAGGATGATCGCAGATGTTATGGGACACTCAGCTTGGATCAGGGAGCGTAAGGGATGCTCAGGATGGACTAGAGAAGGGAGTGACACTCAGGATATTTCAGAGAGGGTAGGAAATGCACAGGATGAATCAGAATATTGAAAGGAAGACCAGGGAACTGTAAAACATGGAAAGAACTGTGTAAGATCTCACATAGCAGATTTGCTATTGTAAATCTCTGGATTGCTGCCTTAAACTGAACCTTTATTATTGACTCCCTCTCGTGGTACACTGCACATGTTACACCAAGCATGTATAATGGCCTCAAATTAACAATACACTACATATCAAATAAACAATAAATGAACAATACACTAAAAACTGTAATACACAAAAAAGTGAAATGTAGCGTAACACTAGGAGAATTGTAACAGAACACTGGAGTCATAGAGTCATAACAGCACAGAAGGAGGTCATTCAGCCCATCGAGTCTCTGATTTTAAGCTGACCAGCCTAACGTTAATAGGAACGTCCTTACAGCCTTTCTTGAATAAGGATGTCACATTTGACACTCTCCAGTCCTCTGGCACTTCCCCCGTATCTAGGGAAGCTTGGAAGATTATGGCAAGCCCTTCCACTATCTCCACTCCCACTTCATTTAGCAATCTGCGATGCAAGCCATATATCCACTCTCAGCATAGCCAGCTTTTCCAGTAGATCCTGACTATCAATTTTCACCCCATCCATTACCTCTAGACTCTCCACTTCTACTGATATTTTGTCAGCATCCTCTTCCTTAGTAAACACCAATACAAAGTACTCATTAAGTATTCTAGCCTTGCCCTGCACCTCTAAGCATATATCACCCTCTTTTCCCAAATAGGCCGCATGCCACCTCTTACTACCCGCTTAGTATTTATATGTTAGTAGGTGATATTGGTATTCCCTTTATTGTGAACTGCCATTCTATTCTCATATTCTCTCTTTGCCAGTCATATTTTTCTTTTCACTTCTCCTCTCAACTTATTGTATTTGGCCTGGTTCTCATTTGAAGAATTCACCTGAATTGCATCATACACCCTCTTTTTTGTTTCATCATGTACTCTATCTCCCTCATCATCTGAGGAGCTCTGACTTTGGCTCCCTTACCCTTCATCCTTGTTGGAATGTACCTAGCTTGTAGCTGAAACATCTCCTCCCATTTTTCTCTTCCAGCTTATCTTGTCGATCTTTGGTTCCATTTTACCCTGGCTAGATCCCCTCTCATTCCATTGAAGTTAGCCCTCGTCGAATTTAGAAGGGGAACTGTAACTCAACACTAGGAGAACTGTAACAGAACACTACATGAACTGTAGCACAACATAAGTGGACTGTAACACAGACCAGGGGAACTGTAACACAACACTACGGGACCTTTAGCACACCACAACGTGAGCTCTAACACAAGTACAAGAACTATTACACAGCACAGCAGAATTCCTTATATTCTAGAACAGTTCCCAAGGATTGGAAGATAGTAAATATGACCCTACTATTTAGGAAAGGAGGAAAAGAGAAAACGGAGAACTATAGGCTAGATAGCTTAATATGAGCAGTCGGCGAAATGCTAGAAGCTAATATTAGGGTCGTGGTAACAGGATACTTAGAAAATCAGATTTATGAAAGGAAAATCATTTATGACAAATCTGTTAGAATTTTTTGAGGATCTAACTAATAAGATGGATAAGGGGGAACCAGTGGATGTAGTGTATTTACATTTTCAAAAAGCATTCAATAATGTGCCACACAAGAGGTTATTAAACATATTATGGTTAAGTGAGAAGGGATCGAAGGGCTTCCCTCTTTTCCCTCTTCTTGTTTAACCACAGCAGGTTTAATTCTTTCTTAAAGTGGATGTTCTGGCCAATTCAATAAGTGTTTCATTACTTACTTACTATGATCATAACCAGAACTAATCAGACAGGTTTTCTTGAATTAACAAAGAAAGAGGTTAACTTTATTGTACCTAAACCAAACTAATAAAATAATAAATCACGTGCCAACTTTCACTCACATACACACACACACTAGAGGTTTACACACACGCAAATAGGTTAGAGTGGGGAAGGGTAGATTGGTCGAGTTAGGGTCCATAGAAAAAGAAGATACAGCCTGTGAAGTTTGGTGATTCGGCTGGCTTCTAGCTGAATTTGGTGGTCTTGAGGCTTTTTAGTTTGAAGAGGTAGATGACTGGTTCAGTGAGTCTCCTGGAGATAGCGATGTGAATGATTTCCTCCAATGGGGTTTCTGATGGTAGCCGGAGTAGGCAAAGGTAGTCAGTCAACAGTAGGACTTGAAAGTTTTCAAGCTGGAATGGGGGGAGAGAGGGACCCCCACTTAGGGTCTGCTCATGTCAGAGTCCAGTTGCTTCTCCTCTGCTACAGAGAAAACATCAGCTTGAAACCACAGATTGGGAGGGACTTCTTACATGACAGTTACTCAGTGATTCAAAACATTGCGGTTAGCAGTATTTCTTTTCTTGCTGAGAGAACGAGTAGTTCCTTTAAACTTCCTGGGTCTTAGTTCTTGCTGGGAAATGCAAATATTTTATCTCCCTCCTCACAGTCCTTTGCAATGTAAGATACAGTGTTACAAATTAGATGATCATCTTAAGCTGAAAGGATGACTTTGCTGGCAGCTTGTCTTTTAAAAATATCTTTAAAAAAATATAAATTCAGGTCTCCAGTCAGTGGATTAAAGAAAATTATTATTCAACAAAGCACATTGGCGTAACAAACAAAATTAGGACTCATGGGATTGAGGGTAACACATTAGCATGGACTGAGGATTGGTCAATGTATAGAAAATGAGAGTATGAATAAAGGGGACATTTTCAGGTTGGTGGGCTGTAACTAGCAGGGAACTGCAAGGATCAGTACTCGGGCTTCAACAATTTACAATCAATATTAATGACTTAGATGAGGGAACCAGGTGTAATGCATCAAAGTTTGCTGTCGATACAAAGTTCAGTGGGTAAGTAAGTGGTGAGGAGGATGCAAAGAGGCTGCAGTAGGATATAGGCAGGTTGGGTGAGGGGCAAGAATATGGCAGGTGGAATACAATGTGGCAAAGTGTGAAGTTATCTCTTTTGTAGGAAAAATAAAAATAACAGAATATTTTTTGAATGGTGCGAGACTGGATAATGGTTGCATTTAGAGGCACCTGACTGTCTTTGTACATGAATCACAGAAAGTTAATGTGCAGATACAGCAAGCAATTAGGAAAGCAAATGATATTTTAGCTTTTGTTTCAAATGGATTGGAGTATAAGAGTAACAATTATATAGGGCATTGGTGAGGCCCCACCTGGAGGACTGTGTGTAGTTTTGGTCTCCTTACCTAAGGAATGACATAATTGCCCTAGAGGGAGTGCAACGAAGGTTCACTAGACTGCTTCCTGGGATTAGGGCATTGTCCTATGAGGAGAGATTGAGTAGACTAAGCCTATATTCCCTGGAGTTTAGAAGAATGAGAGGTGATCTCATTGAAACATGTAGAATTCTTAAAGGGCTAAACAGGGTAGATGCTGAACAAATGGGCTGAATTTTCCAGGTCCCTCCTCCTAACCCACCTCTGCGGAACTGGAAACAAAGTTGGAAAATAGCGCATCGGGTTGGCTACCTGATGCATTCGCATCTCCAAATGATGTTGCTGGTGGCGTGGTCAATGTGGCAGAGGCAACCCATTAAGCTCATTAATGAGTCAACTGGGGGAAAGTTGATGGTGTCATCACTGAGGCTGGAGCCGAGCAGGTAACTAGAGGCAGCCTCCAGGCAGCAGGCCAGCAGTGGGCATTGACATCTCCTCACAATCATCCCAGCACGGACCCGCTGGGATGTGGCAGTCAGAGCCGTGGCCACAGGCCATCCTGAGGAGTGGATCCCCTTCACAATGATGGCCTGAGAGCTGTGGTCAAGCATGATTTTTAATTTTTCACAATCCTGCAGACAGTGCCTACCATCTTGAGGTGCCCTCGTGGTCTCCTGCTTGCTTCAGCAGCACCCACCTCTCCCAGTAGGTCTGCTGGCCGGACATCACTGTGAGTCCTTCTATTGATCCTCCCGCTTTCCTGGTCGGTCTGCTGTCCTGAATTGGACGGGACTCCTGGAGGCGCCTTCTTAATTGGCTGCTTCGGAAAGGTCACAACCAACGTCGCACTGCGGCCACTTTGGCGTTCCCAACCCGTAACTGAGGCTGATCTCAGGATCGCAATCCAACTGGGAAAATTCAGCCCACTATTTCCCCAGATGGGGAATCTAAAACACAAGGTCATTGACTCAGAATAACGGGTTGACCATTTAGGATTGAGATGAGGAAACATTTCTTCACTCAAAGGACTGTGAATCTTTGGAATTCGCTTCTCCAGAGAGCTGTGGATGATCATTCGTTGAGTATATTCAAGACAGAGGTCGATAGATTTTTGGGTACTAAGGGAATTAAACGATATGGGAATAGTGCGGGTAGTGCACTTACCTTCCGAGAGAGCAGCAGACAGGAGTAGACCTGCGGGAGGAACACAGAGCGGGGAGCAGTTAGAGGCCAAGGATCACAGCCTACAGCACTTACCTTCTGAGAGAGCAGCAGACAGGAGTAGACCTGCGGGAGGAACACAGAGCGGGGAGCAGTTAGAGGCCAAGGATCACAGCCGATAGCAATTACCTTCTGAGAGAGCAGCAGACAGGTGTCTGGGCGTGCCTGAGTTTGAAAAAAAAGGTGAACAGTGACATCACAGGAAAGTTGTAAGGTGATTGGTTGGTGAGTAACTGCTGTTAGGGAGTATCTGTAAATAGCGGGATTAGTACACTACTGTTAGGGTGCATGTGTAAATAGCTACAAATTAGAAAAAAAACTTAAAATTAAAATTATGTAACTATATTATGTTATAACCAGGTGAGAAAGGGAGTCTCAGGCTCCCCTTTCACCCTTTCTCTGGTTTTGCCACAACAGGGTTTATTTTTTAACACAGTGATTTAACTTACCACCTCAGTGAGCACTTGCTCCTATTACTGTAGAACCATAGACCTATAGAAAAGTTACAGAAGGAGGCCATTTAGCCCATCGTGTCTGTGCCAGCTGAAAAAACTAGCCACCCAATTTATTCCCATTTTCGAGCACCTGGTCCGTAGCCTTGCAGGTTTTCGCACTTCAGGTACATGTCCAGGTACCTTTTAAATGAGTTGAGGGTTTCTGCCTCCACCACCGATCCTGGAAGTCCAGACACCCACCACCCTCTGGGTGAAAACATTTTTCCTCATGTCCCCTCAAATCCTTAGATTAATCACCTTAAATCTGTGCCCCCTGGTAATTGACCTCTCCGCTGGGGGAAACAGGTCCTTCCTATCTACTCTATCTAGGCCCCTCATAATTTTGTACACATCTATTAAGTCACCCCTCAGCCTCCTCTGTTCTAAGGAAAACAACCCTAGCCTATCCAACCTTTCCTCGTAGCTGCAACTTTCAAGCCCTGGCAACATTCTTATAAATCTCCTCTATACTCTCTCCAGAGTAATTATGTCCTTCCTGTAATGTGGTGACCGGAACTGTACGCAATACTCCAGCTGTGGCCTAACCAGCATTTTATACAGTTCCAGTATTACATCCCTGCTTTTGTATTCTATACCACAGCCAATAAAGGAAAGCATCTCATATGCCTTCTTCACCACTCTATCTACCTGTCCTGCCATCTTCAGAGACCTGTGGACATGCACTCCAAGGTCTCTCACTTCTTCTACCCCTCTCAATATCCTCCCGTTTATTGTGTATTCCTCGCTTTTTGCCCTCCCCAATACTGTAATATATAATTGCAAATGAACCAATCAAACAGGTTTTCTTGAGTTTAAACAAGATGTAAGTTTATTAACCTATCACGCTCAACCAGGTAAAATTACTAACATATGCGACGCATCCACACTCAAATTCACACAAGAGGCACACACACATACACTCAAATAGATTATGGAGGAAAAAACAGTTGTGAGGTTGGAATAAAATCTGTAATAAATGGAATTTAAATACTGAGTCTCAGTATCTTTAGTTGAAATTGCAGTTCTGAAGTCCTCGCTGGGCCATGTGCACAGTTTGGGCTTGCTTCTTTGGTTCCGGAAGGCAGAAGAGGGGCTTTATCCATGTCCCCTGGTTGTTGACTGTAAGGATCTGTAGTCTTGAGGCTCAGTAGCTGCAACCGAGGCTTCTCTGGGAACTTATTGGAGAGAGAGAGGGAAGAGAGAGAGAAATGCTTTTTTGCCAGCTCTCAGTTATTGACTGATCTCTGAGTCACCACTCACAAATCTCCAGAGTGGCCCAAGTAGTCATATGATGTGGCCACCTCTTTGTGTTTGAATTAGTATCGTCTGGAATGATCTTTGAAATTCAAGGCTGTTCAGACATACTTGGTGTGCGGTGGGGGTTGGGAGGGGCCTTTGGCTCTTTCAAAGTCAATGGGTGGCGATGGTTTTTGATGACCCCCATTGATAAGGCTATCCCAGAGAAGTGTATCAGACAGCACTCCATTGTTCTGGATGGACTGGGTAATCGCCTCATGTGCAAATTGTGCATGGCCATCTTGGATGCTCGCTGTTCTTTTTTAAAAAGTTATTTGTAACAGTTTCAGTAAAAGTCTCAGGCAAAGTTCCACATGATGAAATTAATATTTTCCATTTGGCATGTGGGGTTTTCGTCACACTTATAATTAATTAAGGTACACAGCAGCAGAGAAAAGCTGGTGAGTCTACTGTTCTGTTTTATTTTAAAGCAGTAAGGTTTATTACTAAGGTTATTACTACTATTGGTAACATTTTAGTATTGGTAGGGTATATTAATAGTGGAAGGTATATTAGTTTTGGTAAGTGGACATCACAGGAAAGCAGGTAGGTGATTGGCTGGGTGAGACTTCGGAGCTACAAACAGCGTGAGAGGGAAGAGAGCGGCGAGGCACAGGGAGCTAGTTGGTGAGTATCTGGTGGGTACTTTCTTACTCTCTTAGTTTCTTTTTCTGTTGATTATAATTTTTTTTCTAAAATCTAAGTCCATCTACTAAGTTCTTTTGGGCCTCCTTATCTCGAGAGACAATGGATACACGCCTGGAGGTGGTCAGTGGTTTGTGAAGCAGCGCCTGGAGTGGCTATAAAGGCCAATTCTGGAGTGACAGGCTCTTCCACAGGTGCTGCAGAGAAATTTGTTTGTTGGGGCTGTTGCACAGTTGGCTCTCCCCTTGCGCCTCTGTCTTTTTTCCTGCCAACTACTAAGTCTCTTCGACTCGCCACAATTTAGCCCTGTCTTTATGGCTGCCCGCCAGCTCTGGCGAATGCTGGCAACTGACTCCCACGACTTGTGATCAATGTCACAGGATTTCATGTCGCGTTTGCAGACGTCTTTATAACGGAGACATGGACGGCCGGTGGGTCTGATACCAGTGGCGAGCTCACTGTACAATGTGTCTTTGGGGATCCTGCCATCTTCCATGCGGCTCACATGGCCAAGCCATCTCAAGCGCCGCTGACTCAGTAGTGTGTATAAGCTGGGGATGTTGGCCGCTTCAAGGACTTCTGTGTTGGAGATATAGTCCTGCCACCTGATGCCAAGTATTCTCCGAAGGCAGCGAAGATGGAATGAATTGAGACGTCGCTCTTGGCTGGCATACGTTGTCCAGGCCTCGCTGCCGTAGAGCAAGGTACTGAGGACACAGGCCTGATACACTCGGACTTTTGTGTTCCGTGTCAGTGCGCCATTTTCCCACACTCTCTTGGCCAGTCTGAACATAGCAGTGGAAGCCTTACCCATGCGCTTGTTGATTTCTGCATCTAGAGACAGGTTACTGGTGATAGTTGAGCCTAGGTAGGTGAACTCTTGAACCACTTCCAGAGCGTGGTCGCCAATATTGATGGATGGAGCATTTCTGACATCCTGCCCCATGATGTTCGTTTTCTTGAGGCTGATGGTTAGGCCAAATTCATTGCAGGCAGACGCAAACCTGTCGATGAGACTCTGCAGGCATTCTTCAGTGTGAGATGTTAAAGCAGCATCGTCAGCAAAGAGGAGTTCTCTGATGAGAACTTTCCGTACTTTGGACTTCGCTCTTAGACGGGCATCTACTAAGTAGAAGCTGAAATACCAGTAGTCAGTAGGTGGTTACCTGTTTGTTCATTTTATGTATAACCATTTTATTATGTTTATTTAACTTTCAATTTTAGTTCAGTAAATCAATAATTCGAGGCATGGCAGGGTTGCTCACACCCATCGTATGCACATCCTGTGCCATGTGGGTACTCCAGGACCCTGCCCACGTCCTGGACAACTACAGGTATAGGAAGTGTCACCAAATGCGAAAACACCAGTGCCAAATCCTGGAATTCGAGGAGCAGCTGGTGTCACTGAGGTGCATTTGCGAGGATGAGAGATATGTGGATAGCACGTTTCAGGAGGTGGTCACCCCACAGCTTAAGAGAGTGCAGGCAGAGAGGGACTGGGTGGCTGCCAGACAGACAAGAAGGACAAGGCAGGTAGTGCAGGAGACCCCAGAGGGCATCCCACTTTCTAACCGGTATTCAGTTCTGAGTACTGATAGGAGAGAGGGTTCCTCGGGAGAGTGCATTGAGAGTCATGACCAGAGCACCATGGGTGGCTGCAGGCTGAGTTTAAGGAGTTAGGAAAGAGATTAGCAAGCAGGATCTCAAAGGTAATAATCTCCGGATTACTCCCAAGGCCACGTGCTGGTGAGTAGAGAAATAGGAGGCTAGTGCAGATGAATGCGTGGCTGGAGAAATGATGTAGGAGGGAGGGCTTCAGATTTCTGAGGCACTGGGACTGGCTCTGGAGAAGGTGGGACCTGTACAAATCAGACGGTCTACACTTGAACAGGACCGGGACAAATATCCTTGCAGTAAGGATTGCTCGTGCTGTTGGGGATGGTTTAAACTAGTTTGGCAGGGGGATGGGAATCTCAGGGCAGTTTCAGACAGGACAAATTCAGGGCAGGGAATGGGAGGCAGAAAATTAGCAAGTGACTCGGAAAGACAGAAAAAGGAAAGGGTATAAAGTTTGCAGCACAGGTCAAAAGAAAGAAAGGTTATTTGAATAAAACCAATGAGCTGAGGGCACTGATAGACACATGGCAACATGATATCATTGCTATAATGGATACTTGACTTAAAGAGGGGCAAAGCCCAACATCCCTGGATATAAAGTTTTCAGGCAAGATAGAGAAGGGGATAAAAAAGGAAGGGGTGTAGAATTATTGGGTAAAGAATCAATAATGGCTGTGAGGAGGGATGATATGCTAAATGAATCATCAAATGAGGTCATATGGGTTGAGCTCAGAAATAAAAAAAGGGGCAATCACATGACTAAGAGTGTACTATAGCCCCCCCAAATAATGAGAGGGAGATAGAGGAATGAATATGTAGGCAAATTTCTGAGTGCAAAAACAATAGGGCAATAATACTTGGGCATTTCAACTACCCTCATAGAATGACAAAATCACAGAATTGTTACAGTGCAGAATGAGGCTATTCGGCCCATCATGTCCACACTGGCTCTCTGGAAGAGCAATTCCCTCAGTTCCATTCCTCCGCCTTCTCCCCGTAATCCTACCCATTCTTCATTTTCATATAACTGTCTAATTCCCTTTTGAATGCTTCAATTGAACCTGCCTCCACCACGTCCCCAGGCAGCACATTCCAGACCTTAACCACTCGCTGTGTGAAAAAGTTTTTCCTCATGTCACTTTTGCTTCTCTTACCAAATACTTTAAATCTGTGCCCTCTCGTTCTCGATCCTTTCACCAATGGGAACAGTTTCTCTCTGTCTACTCTGTCCAGACCCCTCATGATTTTGAATACCTCTATTAAATTATCTCTCAGCCTTCTCTTTTCCAAGGAAAACAGTCTTAACTCTCCAATCTATCTTCGTAACTGAAATTCCTCATCCCTGGGACCATTCTTGTGAATTTTTTCTGTACTCTCTCCAATGCCCTCATGTCTTTCCTGAAGGACAGTGCCCAGAACTGGATGCAATATTCCAGCTGAGGCCAAACTAGTGTCTTTTACAAGGTCAACATAACTTCCTTGCTCCTGTACTCTATGCCCAGGATACTGTATGCTTTATTAACTGCTCTCTCAACCTGTCCTGCCACCTTCAATGACTTATGCACATATACACCTAGATCCCTCTGCACCCCCTTTAGAATTGTACCCTTTATTTTATATTGTCTCTCCATGTTCTTCCTACCAAAATGAAACACTTCACATTTCTCTGCATTGAACTTCATCTGCCACCTGTCTGCCCATTCCACCAACTTGTCTATGTCCTTTTGAAGTTCTACACTATCCTCCTCACAGTTCACAATGCTTCCAAGTTTCATATCATCTGCAAACTTTGAAATTGTACCCTGTGCACCAAGGTCTAGGTCATTAATATATATCAGGAAAAGCAAGGGTCCCAACATTGACCCCTGGGGAACTCCACTACAAACCTTCCTCCAGCCCAAAAACATCCAATAACCACTACTCTTTGTTTCCTGTCACTCAGCCAATTTTGTATCCACCTTTCATTTTATGAGCTATAAGTTTGCTCACAAGTCTGTTGTGTGGCACTCTATCAAACACCTTTTGAAAGTCCATGTACAGCACATCAACAGCATTACCCTCATCAACCTTCTCTGTTACCTCCTCAAAAAACTCCAGCAAGTTAGTTAAACATGATTTATGGCTTTCCTTAATTAACTTGCATTTGTCCATGTGATTGCTGACTTTGTCCCAAATTATTTTTTCCAGAAGTTTTCCCACCACCGAAGTTAAACTAACTGGCCTGTAGTTTCTGGGCTTATCTTTACATAATTTGTTGAACAAGGGTGTAAGGTTTGTAATTCTCCAGTCCTCTAGCACCACCCCCATGTCGAAGGAAGACTGAAAAATTATGGCAAGTGCCTCTGCGATTTCCACCCTCATTTCCCTCAGTATCCTTGGATGCATCTCATCTGGTCCTGGTGTTTTTTCCACTTTAAGTACAGACAGCCTAGCTAATGCTTCCTCTTTATATCAATTTTAAACCTTTCTGGTGTCTGACGTATCTCCTTTTTCAACATTGCCTGGGTTTTATCTTCTTCCTTGGTAAAAACACATGTAAAGTATTCATTTAATACCTCAGCTATGCCCTCTGCCTCCATGTGTAAATCCCCTTAATGGTCCCTAATCAGCCCCACTCCTCCTTTTACCACCCTTTTACTATTTATATACCGATAGAAAACGTTGGGATTTGCTTTAATGCTAGCTGCCAGTCTCTTTTCATGCTCTCTCTTTGCTTCTCTTATTTGCTTTTTCGCTTCCCCTCTGGACCTTCCATATTCAGCCTGATTCTCAACAGTATTTTCCACCAGGCATCTGTCATAAGCACATTTTTTCTTCTTTATTTTAATCTCTACCTCTTTTGTCATCCAGGGATCTCTGGATTTGTTTGCCCTACTTTTCCCCTTCTAGGGAACATACCTTGACTCTGCCCAATCTATCTCTTCTTTGAAGGTAGCCCATTGTGCATCTATCGGTTTTCCTGCAATTTATCACTCCAATTTATTCGTCCAGCTCCATTCTTACCCCATTGAAGTTGGCCTTCCCCCAGTTAATTATTCTTACCCTGGATTGCTCTTTGTCCTTTTCCATAGTCAGCCTAAGCCTTATGATACAATGATCACTATCCCCTAAATGCTCTCCTACTGATACTTGATCCACTTGGCCCACCTTATTCCCAAGAGCCAGGTCTAGCAGTGCCTCTTTTCTTATTCTGTAGAAAATTTTTCTGAACACACTCCAGGAACTCTTGCCCCCTTATTGCACTTTACACTATTACCCCAGTCTATGTTTGGATAATTAAAGTCCCCCATTATAACTACCCTATAATTTTTGCACCTCTCTGTAATTTCCTTGCAAATTTGCTCCCCCTCATCCTTTCCACTAGTTGGTGGCCGACAGACAACACCGAGTAATGTAACTGCACCTTTTTTGTTCCTCAGCTCTAGCCAAATTAATTCTATCCTCAACCCCTCTGGGACATCCTTTTCTCCAGCACTGAAATGCTCTCCTTAATCAATACTGCCACCCCTCCCCCTTTTTTCACTTTCCTGTCTTTCCTGAACACCTTGTATTCAGGAATATTTCACACCCAGTCTTGCCCTTCTTTGAGCCAGGTCTCTGTTATAGCCACGACATCATATTTCCACATGGCAATCTGTGCCTGTACCTCACCAGTCTTATTAACCACACTCCGTGCATTCACATACATGTAGATTAACCCTGATTCAGACTTTATTACTTTCTCTCTTACTCTGACACCACCTAATAACTTACTATTCCCTACTCTCGTGCTATCTATCTCCCCCAGTATTCTGTGCACGTTGGTATTTCTCTCTGATACTTGCTCTTGGTTCCCACACTCCTGACAAGTTACCAGTTTTGCTTCCCTCCAATCTGAGCTCCCTCTCAGGTTCCCATTCCCCTGATAATTTAGTTTAAAACCTCCCAACAGCACTAGCAAATCTCCCTGCGAGGATATTCATCCCAGTCCTGCTAAGATGCAACCCGTCCATCTTGTACAGATCCCACCTGCCCCAGAACCAGTCCCAATGCCTCAGAAATCTGATGCCCTCCCTCCTAAACCAGTTCTCCAGCCTAACTTCAACTGGGATACAAACAGTGCGAAAGGCACAGAGGGCACAAAATTCTTGAACTGCATTTAGGAGATTTATTCTAGCCAGCGTGTAGAAAGCCCAATGAGAGAGAGTGCAATTCTAGATTTAGTCTTAGACTCATAGAGTCATAGAGTCCTTCGTGTCTGTGCCGGCCATCAAGCACCTAACTATTTTAATCCCATTTTCCAGCACTTGGCCCGTAGCCTTGTTTGCTATGGCATTCCAAGTGCTCATTTAAATACTTCTTAAATGTTGTGAGGGTTCCTGCCTCTACCACCTCTTCAGGCAGTGCGTTCCAGATTCCAACCACCCTCTAGGTGAAAAATGTTTTCTTCAAATCCCCTCTAAACCTCCTGCCCCTTACCTTAAATCTATGCCCCTTGGTTATTGACCCCTCCGCTAAGGGAAAAAGTTTCTTCCTATCTAACCTATCAATGCCCCTCATAATTTTGTATACCTCAATCATGTCCCCCCTCAGCCTTCTCTGTTCCAAGGAAAACAACCCTAGCCTTTTTAGTCTCTCTTCATAGCTGAAATGCTCCAGCCCAGGCAACATCCTGGTCAATCTCCTCTGCACCCTCTCCAGTGCAATCACATCCTTCCTATAGTGTGGTGCCCAGAACTGTACACAGTACTCCAGCTGTGGCCTAACTAGCATTTTATACAGCTCCATCATAACCTCCCTGCTCTTATATTCTATGCCTCAGCTAATAAAGGCAAGTATCCCATATGCCTTCCTAACCACCTTATCTACCTGTGCTGCTGCCTTCAGTGATCTATGGACAAATACACCAAGATCCCATGGACCTTCTGTACTTCCTAGGGTCCTACCATCCATTGTATATTCCCTTGCCTTGTTAGTCCTCCCAAAATGCATCACCTCACGTTTCTCAGGATTAAATTCCATTTGCCACTGCTCTGCCCATCTTACCAGCCCGTCTATGTCATCCTGTAATCTGAGGCTTTCCTCCTCACTATTTACAACACCAACAATTTTCATGTCATTTGCGAACTTGCTTATCACACCTCTTATATTCACGTCTAAATCATTAATGTACACTACAAACAGCAAGGGTCCCAGCACCGATCCCTGTGGTACACCACTGGTCACAGGCTTCCACTCGCATAAACGACCCTCGACTATCACTCTCTACCTCCTGCCACTGAGCCAATTTTGGATCCACTTTGCATAATTGCCCTGGATCCCATGGGCTCTTAACTTCTTAACCAATCTCCCATGCGGGACCTTATCAAAAGTCCATGTAGACTGCATCAGCTGCTTTACCCTCATCTACACATCTCGTCACCGCCTCGAAAAATTCAGTCAAGTTAGTTAGACATGATCTCCCCCTGACAAAGCCGTGCTGACTATCCCTGATTAATCCTTGCCTCTCCAAGTGGAGATTAATCCAGTCCCTCAGAATTTTTTCCAATATTTTCCCAATGTTAGACTCACCGGCCTGTAATTGCCTGGTTTAGCCCTTCTACCCTTCTTGAATAATGGCACCACATTCTCTGTCCTCCAGTCCTGTGGCACCTCTCCTGTGGCTAGAGAGGAACTGAAGCTGGGAAAGTGGATGAAGTAGCAGTGGGTAACCGTTTTGGAGATAGTGACCATAATACAGTTATATTTAGCATTATTATGGAAACGGACAAGGATAGAACAGGAGTAAAAGTTCTAAATTGGGGGAAAGCAAATTTAACAAAGCTGAAAGGTGATCTCGTGAAAGTGGACTGGATACCAGTGGGATGCATTCAAAAGTGAGTTTCGATGGGCACAGTGTAGACATGTCCCCACAAAGAAAAAGAGTGGTACTGCCAAATATGGAGCCCCATGGTGATCTAGAAGCTTACAAGGTAAGATAAAGCAGAGAAAGAAAGCTTATGACAGTCACAAAAAACTTAATACTTTAGAAAGCCGAGAGGAGTATAGAAAGTGCAGGGGTGAAGTAAAAAAGGAAATTAGGAAAGCAAAGAGAGGACACGAAAAAATATTCGCAGGTAAAATCAAGGAAAACCCAAAGATGTTTTATCAGTACATTAAGAGCAAGAAGATAACTAAGGAAAGGTAGCCTATCAGAGATGCACAAGGCAACTTATGCGCGGATGCAGATGTAGACAAAGTTCTTAATGAGTACTTTGTCTCTGTCTTCACAAAGGAGAGGGATGATGCAGACATTGTAGTTAAAGAGGAGGAGTGTGAAATATTAGATACGATAAGCATAGTGAGAGAGGAAGTACTAGAGGGTCTGATACCCTTAAAAGTGGATAAATCACCAGGGCTGGATGGATTGTATCCCTGGCTATTAAAGGAAGCCAGGGAGGAAATAATGGATATTCTGAGATTTAGCTTCAAGTCCTCACTAGATACAGGTGAGGTACCAGAGAATTGGAGATCTGCAAACATTGTACCATTGTTTAAAAAGTGTGCAAGGGATAGACCAAATAATTATAGGCCGGTCAGTCGGACCTTGGTGGTGGGCAGATTATGAGAATCAATTCTGAGAGATAGGATAAACTGTCATTTTAAAAGCATAGATTAATCAGGGATAGTCAGCATGGATTTGTTAAGGGACGATCATGTCTTATTAACTTAATTGAATCTTTTGAAGAAATTACAAGGAGGATTGATGAGGGTAGTGCACTGGATGTTGTCTACATGAATTTTAGTAAGGCATTTGACAAGGTCTCACGTGGCAAACTGGTCAGAAAAATAAAAGCCCACACAGGGGAATGTGGCGAGTTGGATCCAAAATTGGCTCAGTGACAGGAAACAAAGGGTGATGGTTGACAGATGTTTTTGTGAATGGAAAGCTGTTTCCAGTGATGTTCCACGGGTCTCAGTGTTGGGTCCCTTGCTGTTTGTGGTATGTATTAATGATTTGGACTTAAATGTGGGAGGCATGATTGGGAAATTTGCAGATGATACAAAAATTGGCCCTGTAGTTGATAGTGAAGAGGATGATATCAATGGTTTGACTGAGTGGACGGAAAAGTGGCAAATGGAATTCAATTAGGAGAAGTGTGAGGTAATGCATTTCAGCAGGGCAAAGAAAGCAAGGGAATACACAATATACGGGAGGATATTGAGAGGGATAGAAGAAGTGAGAGACCTTGGAGTGCATGCCCACAGGTCCCTGAATGTGGCAGGTTCGGTAGATAGAATGAAGAAGGCATATGGATTGCTTTCCTTTATTGGCTGAGGTATAGAGTTCAAAAGCAGGGATGTAATGCTGGAACTGTATAAGACGCTGGTTAGGCCACAACTGGAGTATTGCGTACAGTTCTGTTCACCACATTACAGAAAGGGCATTATTGCTCTGGAGAGAGTATAGAGGAGATTTATAAGAATGTTGCCAGGGATTGAAAATTGCAGATATGAGGAAAGATTGGATAGGCTAGGTTTGTTTTCCTTGGAACAGAGGAGGTGACTTAATAGATGTGTACAAAATTATGAGGGGCCTAGATAGAGTAGACAGGAAGGACCTGTTTCCCCCAGCGGAGAGGTCAATTACCAGGGGGCACAGATTTAAGGTGATTGGTAGAAGGATTTGAGGGGACATGAGGAAAAATGGTGGGTGTCTGGAATTCACTGCCAGGAACGGTGGTGGAGGCAGAAACCCTCAACTCATTTAAAAGGTACCTGGACATGCACCTAGTGCTGTAACCTGCAAGGCTACGGACCAGGTGCTGGATGGTGGGACTAGTTTGTCTGTACAGTTTTTTTCAGCTGACGCAGACATGATGGGCTGAATGGCCTCTTTCTGGGTTCGAGGTGGAGTTGTAATAGAAGATCAGCCACAATCTTGTTGAATGGTGGAGAAGGTTTGAAGGGCCAGATGGCCTACTGCAGCTCCAATTTTTAAAGAACTGTCCGTCAACACAACAAGAATTTTGACATGAAACCAGTGGAACTGTAACAAAACACTACAGTAACATCACTGGAGAAACTGTAACACAAAATTCGGGGAACTGTAACACAACACTCCCAGACCTGTAGCTCCACTTTCCCAGAACTGCTGCATAATTTGACTCATTATGTTCAGGAAAGTTTGGGACAAAATTAGAAGAATGTGGTTTAAAGATAACCTGCACCTCATAGAATTTAGTGTTTCGTTGTACTCCTTGGGGTAAAGAGTCTTTCAGTTCCAGTTGCTGGCTCTGAGATAGATTCTGCATATCACATTAACAATATAATCATCATGCCGGATATCTGCCCTCCATCTTTTATTCAGTAAAACAGAATGAATTCAATTATTAAGTACTCTGGACACCTTCCCTAAGGCCCTCAATCTCTCCACTGCTTTCTGCCTTTAAAAATCTCATCCAAAAAACTTATCACCTCCTGGCCTTGCTTTTGTTTGCCCCTTCTAAACACCTTCTTCTTGGTTCAGTGTCTGTTCTTCTATCCATAAAGTATCTGAGGACACTTTTGTGTTAAAGTGTGATATAAATGCAAGTTACTCTTGTTTCATCCAAAATCACTGACATCCAAAACTTTGCTGCCTGTATCCTAACTGCAACAACAATAACTTGTATTTATATTGCACCTTTAACATAATAAAATTTCCCAAGGCACTTCACAGGAGTATTATAAAACAAAGTTTAAGCATTGAAAGGGAGGAAGTATTAGCTGTTTTAGTGGGCTTAAAAGTGGATAAATCCCCAGGCCCAGATGAGATGTATCCCAGACTGTTATGTGAGGCAAGGGAGGAAATTGCAGGGGCTCTGACACAAATTTTCAAATTCTCTCTGGCCACGGGAGAGGTGCCAGAGGACTGGAGGACACAGAATGTGGTACCATTATTCAAGAAGGGTAGCAGGGATAAACCAGGTAATTACAGGCCAGTGAGTCTAACATCAGTGGTTAGGAAAATATTGGAAAAAATTCTGAGGGACTGGATTAATCTCCACTTGGAGAGGCAGGATTAATCAGGGATAGTCAGCATGGCTTTGTCAGGGGGAGATCATGTCTAACTTGATTGAATTTTTCCAGGAGCTAACGAAATGTGTAGATGAGGGTAAAGCAGTTGATGTAGTGTACATGGACTTCAGTAAGGCTTTTGATAGGGTCCCGCATGGGAGATTGGTTAAGAAGGTAAGAGCCCATGGGATCCAGGGCAATTATGCAAATTGGATCCAAAATAGGCTTAGTGGCAGGAGGCAGAGGGTAATGGTCGAGGGCTGTTTTTGCAATTGGAAGCCTGTGACCAGTGGTGTACCACAGGGATCGGTGCTGGGACCCTTGCTGTTTGTAGTGTACATTAATGATTTAGATGTGAATATAGGAGGTTTGAACAGTAAGTTCGCAGATGACACGAAAATTGGTGGTGTTGTAAATAGTGAGGAGGAAAGCCTTAGAGTACAGGGAGATACAGATGGGCTGGTAAGATGGACGGAGCAGTGGTAAACGGAATTTAATCCTGAAAAGTGTGAGATGATGCATTTTGGGAGGACTAGCAAGGCAAGGGAATATACAATGGATGGTAAGACATGAGGAAGTACAGAAGGTCCGAGGGACCTTGGTGTACTTGTCCATAGATCACTGAAGGCAGCAGCACAGGTAGATAAGGTGGTTAGGAAGGCATATGGGATACTTGCCTTTATTAGCCGAGGCATAGAATATAAGAGCAGGGAGGTTATGATGGAGCTGTATAAAACACTAGTTAGGCCACAGCTGGAGTACTGTGTACAGTTCTGGTCACCACACTGTAGAAAGGATGTGATTGCACTGGAGAGGGTGCAGAGGAGATTGACCAGGATGTTGCCTGGGCTGGAGCATTTCAGCTATGAAGAGAGACTGAAAGGATAGGGTTGTTTTCCTTGGAGCAGAGAAGGCTGAGGGGGGACATGATTGAGGTGTACAAGATTATGAGGGGCATTGACAGGTTAGATAGGTTAGATAGGAAGAAACGTTTTCCCTCAGCGGAGGGGTCAAGAACCAAGGGGCATAGATTTAGGGTAAGGGGCAGGAGGTTTAGAGGGGATTTGAGGAAAAAAAATTTCACCCAGCAGGTGGTTGGAATCTGGAACACACTGCCTGAAGAGGTGGTGGAGGCAGGAAGCCTCACAACATTTAAGAAGTATTAAGATGAGCACTTGAAACGCCATAGCATACAAGGCTACGGGCCAAGTGTAGGAATATGGGGCAAAAGCAAGAATTGGTTACTGAGTTGGATGATCAGCCATGATCATAATGAATAGGGGATCAGGCTCGAAGGGCCAAATAGCCTACTCCTGCCCCTATTTTCTATGTTAATATGGGATTAGAATAGCTGAGTGCTGGATGGCCGACACAGACACGATAGGCCTGTTTCTGTGCTATATAACTCTATGATTCTATGACTCTAAAGTATGAGACTGAGCTACAAAAGGAGATATTGGGCTGGATTTTATGGGCCCACCTGAGGCGGGATCAGAGGCGGTCGGTGGGGGAATGGCCCATAGAATCACGACAAGACGCCCATTACTTCCCCGTTGCCAAGTGACTTTTCCAGGGGCGGGATAGGCCAATGGCAGCCTTCCCACCCAGACGCCAATTGAGGCCTTTAAGTGGCCTATTAATGGCCACATACGGGCCACTTGCCCCCCACCGTTGGGATTTAACCAGTGGCAGGGTGTTCCTCCATCATGCATGGAGGGCGCCTTGTAATACAAAACGTCCTCCCTGCGGGCTTGCGAGGGGTCCGTCCTCCATGGGCAATCTGTGGCTCATGGAGGTCCCCTGCTGGAAAAACCTTCATGGACTCAACTTCCCTGGACTTCATGCCTACCCTCCCCCCTCAACTCCCCCCTCCCCCCCACCCAACCTCGCTGGGGCCTTCCGAACTGGCCCCAGCAACCCCATCTCACTTACCTGAGGTTCGGGATTCTAGCATTGGGTCTGGGTCCAAGGCTTCTGCAGTACCCGCAATGGCCACCACTCCCAGTGGCACTGCTGATACTGCTGAGTTGCCAGCCCTTTGATTCACCAGCACTTCTTGGAGGCAGAATCCACATTTTTAAAGGGATTGGGGATCCCGCCGCCAGGCTGTTAATTGGTCCAGCACCGTACAATTGTTCCGGGGGTCTCCAGCTGGCCGAGGCAGGAAACCCCCAGCCATTTCAGCCCGGTGCCGGAAGCCCCACCATGGGCCCAAAATCCAGCCCATTTGGTCAGATGACCAAAAGCTTGGTCAAAGTAGTAGGTTTTAAGGAGCATCTTAAAGGAGGAAAGTATGATGAAGAGGCAGAGAGGTGTAGGGAGGGTATCCCAGAGCCTAGTCAACCGAAGGTGCGGCCACCAATGGTGGAGTAATTAAAATCAGGGATGCTCAAGAGACCAGAATTAGAGAAGCACAGATATTTTGGAGGGTTGTGGAGCTGGGGGAGATTACAGAGATAGGGAGGGGCGAGGCCTTGCAGGAATTTGAAAACAAGGATAAGAATTTTAAAATCTAGATGTTGCTTGATCAGGAAGCAATGTAGGTCACCGAGCACAGGGGTGATGGGGAATGGGATTTGGTTTGAGTTAAGACATGGGCAGCAGAATTTTGGATGCACTCAAGTTTACAGAGAGTAGAATGTAGAAGACTACCAGGAATACATTAGAATAGTCAAGTCTAGAGGTAACGAAGGCATGAATGAGACAGGGGTGAAGGTGGGCGATGTTACAAAGGTGGAAGTAGGCTGTCTTAGTGATGATGCAAATATAAGATCCGCAACTCATCTAGGGGTCAAATGTGATACCAAGGTTGCGAACAGACCGGCTTAATCTCAGACTGTTGCCAGGGAGAGGGATGGTTTGGTAGCTAGGGGACCGAAAACAATGGCTTCAGTTTTCTCAATATTTAATTGGAGGAAATTTCTGCTTATTCAGTACTGGATGTGGGATAAGCAGACTGATAATTTAGCAACAGCGGAGGAGTCGAGAGAGGTGGTGGTGAGGTAGAGCTGGGTGTCATCAGCGTACATGTGAAAACTAACTCTGTGCTTTCGGATGACAACACAGAGGGGCAGCATGTAGATGAGAAATAGGAGAAGGCCAAGGATAGATCCAGGGGGAACAGCAGAGGTAATAGTGTGGGAGCAGGAAGAGAAGCCATTGCAAGTAATTCTCTGACTCTGATTAAATAGATAAGAATGGAACCAAGTCACACCAAGTCTTGTTCGCCCACCACCCCTTGTTGGCTGAGCTGCATTATCTACTGGAGTTACATATAAGCCAATCTGGGTAAGGATGACAGGTTTCCTCCTCCAAAGGATATTAGTGAACTGGTTGGATTTTTACAATAATCCAACGCCTTTGTAGTCACTTTCACTTTTTGTCAAAGTGAATTGAAATTTTCAAACTCCCATGCTGTGATTTTGAATTCACATTCTCTGGACTATTAGTCTATCCTCTGCATTACTGCTCCAGTAACATCATCACTGCTGCACCATTCATTCCATGTAATATGATCAACCTAGGCTTCATTTGGCACCAATTGTTAATTAAATATTGTTAAACCCACTGCACTTCATAATTGCCATAGATTCATATTCCACTCTCCCAAGTTTCCAACTGAAAAGCCTTCACACTATTCACCCTGAAGTTGAAACAGACCTATGCCTGTTAATTCTAGTAGGAAGAGATCCCGAGCATTGATCAGGCCATCGAGAGAAGTGCTAGACCAGAGACGAACTGCTTCCATTCTGGGGAAATGTAGGCCAGGTGAGAGGACAAGGAATCCATGCGACTGCTGAACATGTTGGGCATTCAAGGTGTGCTGGCAGCAGCTTGTTGGGGAAGGTACATGGAATGCCCTCTCCCCAATGCCTCTCACCAACTGTAAAGATGCCAGTTCTCAGCTTGGGCACACAGCTGATGCACTCAAGAACAATAAGTTACTCACAGCTCCTACTGACCTGAAAATATAACATTCAATGCGGTAAAATGCCCTCAGCTGGTAGCATTTGAGACAGTTTTTTGCAGCATAGCAACCAGCACCACACAGACATGCTCAGCTCCGAGGGCTTATTAGTATTCAAGATATAGCTTATCACAAGCTGCTGGACGCCTGGCAAAAAGAGGAGAGAGAGAGTAAAGAAAAGCAAAGAGGATGCTTCACAGCTGGGAGTGACAGAGCAAAAGCAAAAATAGAAAGCCAGAGAGAAATGGGAATCCAAAGACAGTCTCTTCAATACTAAAGCTCCTTTGACACTCCCTGAGTTTGGTACTGGACTCTCCACTCAGAAACGGCCAACTAAGTCTGGATGTAGTGTGTGCGAGGGAGAAAAACGCAGACAAGCTGCAGGATAGTCAGTCTGGTATTCTGCATTCTGAAATGGAGTGAAAGTGAAGTTTACTGTTGGATCTTTTGTTCCTTCCTGCAATCAACAGGAGATTTAGCAGTACAGTGCAATCCTGCTTCCGTCCCCTCAATCACCTAATTAAAATCTAAATCAACACTATACAGTGAGTATCAATCCTTGTGTGTAGCAGTATATGTGTGTAAGTATGTAACTCTGTGCATCTCTGTATCTTTCTGTGTGTATATGTGCATCTGTGTGCTGGATGTAATTATGTGTGAATGTGTGTCTGTGCTTGAGTATATATGCCTGTCTATGTGAGTAATTGTGTGTGTGTGGAGGCTAGTTTGGATAGCCCCTGGAAAGGAGATGCCGACGCGCGATTAGCCTGCACCAGTTCAATGGTATGAGGACAATGCACTAACTTTGTGCTTCCTGCTCATTTGAATGGTTGCTATGTGCAGCCAGCGCTAACCATGCTGGTCATTGGCTGCACACATCAGCAGGGGGCCCAAAATCGTAACTTCCTAGCACCATTTAAAGTTAGCCTGCACTCCTTAAAGCACTGTGGCTGGAGCAGGTGCTGGGAGTTCTGCAGGACGTGACTCTGTCCTGGGAAATATTGGAGAATTGTACAATATGGGGGAGAGCGAGTTCCAAGTTTTTCGGACGCTGACTGGAGGTGTTGGTGGAGGAGGTGGAAAGTAGGAGAAATGCCCTGTATCTCCAGGGAGCAAGAAGGCTGTCCAGACACACAGTCAGAAGGCAGTGGGAGCAAATAGCCACAGAGGTTAATCCCAGGAATGAAGTCCCAAGAACATGGATACAGTATTGCAAGAAGTTCTATGATCTCACACAAGCGGTCGAGGTTCAGTGAATATAATTTCAAATGCCATATCCTACCTACTGCCCATTAACCTCAGCCTCTGCTCAATTCACCACACCCCCAACTCTCACCAACTATAATTTCTATTAATCAGGATCATATCTAACCTTCCTATGTTTCACCTCATCCTCACAAACTTAACACTGCTGCAAGCCTCACGCTACATCTCACAACTTTTACCCACAGCCAGCTATTCAACCATAACAGTGGCATTACCTAAACAGACTACACAATACTTACTGACGCACTTCCCTCTCTCTTACAGGATATGGTGGAACACAGCTAGAGGCAGCAGGAGCTAGTGCCTGCATGCACTAACCCCCACAGAGGAGAAGGTGCTGGCCATTATTGGGATGCCTATTGCTGAGGCCGTGGCCATTGGAGGCACTGAAATTATCGAAGATGGTGATGTCCTCATACTGAGTCCTCCTTCTCACATTCCACTTCCCCCTCATCCCACGCTGTCTCTGGTTTACACTGCAGATGGTATAAGACTACATCTCTTACTTTCCCCCTTCCCTGCACTACAACCTTACCCTTCTGTTTTTTTCCTTTCAGATATCCAAGAGGTGCAATCAGGCCAGGCAGTGGAGAACAACAGTGATGGTGAAGATACAGCACTGTCACTGGATTTCACACTCACAGCCGCCAGCTCAAATACTAACACTGCACATATCTTGGAGAATAAATTAGAGGCGGTATCTGCACATGGGGAAACACCAGGCACAAGTGCAGCCAGGGCAGTGGGCAAGGGTAGTGCAGGGTACCAGCTTGTCGGAGGGCAAGGCCACACATGTTACCACTGCCGAGGACTCCAACAAAGACTTTGATGGGACAGCTTACAGAATAACGCTGATGGGCATGAGCAATCAAATGCTTAGTGCATTGGGAAGCCTGTCAGAAAGTGAGCAGTCAATGTCAAGGAGCAAGGAGGAATCCAGCACCAACTTGGCACAGAGCTTGTGTAGAACTTGGTTTCCGTCCTTCCCTGCATGGAAGTGGTGGCCAACTCCATTAGCACACTTGTGGACCCAACCACAATGCAGCAAATGATGGCCGATGTCTCAGCTTTCATTGCAGTACAAGTAGAAGCCGCCCAATGTCTTAGTGCTGCAGTAGAAGCTCAGACTGAAGTCATGCAAGGCCAACTTGCTGCTATCAAGTAAATTACCATGTGCAAAGGGACTTGCCGATTCTCACAGCAGTCCAGTAATCTGTGCTCCAGCAGATTACTAGGACTGTTGAGGTGCCACGCCAGGGGAAGTGGCAGTGACTCCGTGGAGCATGGACTTGTTGTTTTCTCTCAGGATGACAGCATCTGTCCTCCCATCACTGCCATTCCGTCAGTCCCTTTGCTGTTGTCTGTCAGCCAGCCAGCCCAGTCTGTTGCCACTCATGCCAAGTCCGAAACTGGGCTTTCTCGGCCCACAGCTGCTCCAGGTTGTCCTCCAAAGCCAGTCTCTCCCAGTGAAAGTCAGAAACCTTCCACCAGCCATGCTGCAGCCACTGGGGTAGCACAGTGTAGGAACACGAGGACAGTCAAAGGCATATGGAAGACATGTACTAAGGGAATGCACAAAGACAATTAGTTGACTTGTGTATGCAATATGGCAGGTTTTGATTTAGAATGTTTAATTTCTGTTGACTTTTATTCCAGAATTATGGCCAGAAGGGCAGTGTGATAGTCAGTGACACAGGGAAGGTGTGGGACTGCTGGTGAATGGGGAATTGGGGCTGTGATTCCAGTTGTTGCACTTGGATGAACACTTCACGGACAGCCCGAGTGGAATGGGGATATCTAGGCTGCTGTCTACCTTCTGTTTCCTCCTCTTCCTCTTCTTCTTTCTCCTCTTCCTTCTCCTCATGCTCCTGTTCTCAGCTGGTCGCTGCATAGCCGGTGGTGAGGGCTGTCACCTCATGATGGCCAAGTGGTGCAGCATGCAGCAGACCAGTACTAATCGTGACACGCACTCTGCCAAATGCTGCAGGTCTCCTTCAGAGCAGCCCAGGCAGCAAAAACATCTGCTCTATCACATTTCATGTAGCAACTTGACTTTCATTGAATATGTGGCTTGTACACTGGAGTCATTAGCCCTTGTTACACAGTAGCAACCCTTTTGTTTGCCGTGGTGGCTCGAATGCACCTGGCTCAGCAGACTGATGCAGAATGAAGATATCATGATGCCAAAACACTGGGCATTGACCTGCATGATTCGCTGCCGATAATGACACATCAGCTGAATGTTGACGCCGTAGAGTCCCTCTTGGTTCCGGTACATAACGGAGGTGACATGCGGTACCTGCAAAGTAATGCGTTTGGCACCCTCCACCATGGGGAAACCTGCACTCCAAGCAAATCCTTGTGGCCATTCCGCCTACTTGTCTCTGACAAGAGAGAATGAAATGTAGTTAGTTCTCTTTGAGCAGAAAGGATCGGTGAACTAGGAGCCAAAGAACAAAGAACATTACAGCACAGGAACAGGCCATTCGGCCCTCCAAGCCTGCGCCGATCTTGATGCCTGTCTAAACTAAAACCTTCTGCACTTCCGGGGTCCGTATTCCTCTATTCCCATCCTATTCATATATTTGTCAAAATGCCTCTTAAACGTCTCTATGGTACCTGCTTCCACCACCTCCCCCGGCAACAAGTTCCAGGCACACACCACCCTCTGTGTAAAGAACTTGCCTCGCACATCCCCTCTAAACTATGCCCCTCTCACCTTAAACCTATGTCCCCTAGTAACTGACTCTTCCACCCTGGGAAAAAGCTTCTGACTATCCACTCTGTCCATGCCGCTCATAACTTTGTAAACCTCTAGCATGTCGCCCCTCCACCTCCGTCGTTCCAGTGAAAACAATCCGAGTTTATCCAACCTCTCCTCATAGCTAATACCCTCCAGACCAGGCAACATCCTGGTAAACCTCCTCTGTACTCTCTCCAAAGCCTCCATGTCCTTCTGGTAGCCAGTTGCATAAAAGTTCATTATCACAGTTACCTTCACATCCACTGGCAATGCAGTCCTTGCCCTGATCTGAGGTTGCAGTTGTGGTTTTCCCCTTGTTTAAGAAGGGTAGCAGGGATAATCCAGGTAATTATAGACCGGTGAGCCTGACGTCAGTGGTAGGGAAGCTGCTGGAGAAGATACTGAGGGATAGGATCTATTCCCATTTGGAAGAAAATGGGCTTATCAGTTATAGGCAACATGGTTATGTGCAGGGAAGGTCATGTCTTACCAACTTAATAGAATTCTTTGAGGAAGTGACAAAGTTGATTGATGAGGGAAGGGCTGTAGATGTCATATACATGGACTTCAGTAAGGCGTTTGATAAGGTTCCCCATGGTAGGCTGATGGAGAAAGTGAAGTCGCATGGGATCCAGGGTGTACTAGCTAGATGGATAAAGAACTGGCTGGGCAACAGGAGACAGAGAGTAGCAGTAGAAGGGAGTTTCTCAAAATGGAGACGTGTGACCAGTGGTGTTCCACAGGGATCCGTGCTGGGACCACTGTTGTTTGTGATATACATAAATGATTTGGAGGAAAGTATAGGTGGTCTGATTAGCAAGTTTGCAGACGACACTAAGATTGGTGGAGTAGCAGATAGTGAAGGGGACTGTCAGAGAATACAGCAGAATATAGATGGATTGGAGAGTTGGGCAGAGAAATGGCAGATGGAGTTCAATCAGGGTAAATGCGAGGTGATGCATTTTGGAAGATCCAATTCAAGAGTGAACTATACAGTAAATGGAAAAGTCCTGGGGAAAATTGATGTCCAGAGAGATTTGGGTGTTCAGGTCCATTGTTCCCTGAAGGTGGCAACGCAGGTAAATAGAGTGGTCAAGAAGGCATACGGCATGCTTTCCTTCATCGGACGGGGTATTGAGTACAAGAGTTGGCAGGTCATGTTACAGTTGTATAGGACTTTGGTTCGGCCACATTTGGAATACTGCGTGCAGTTCTGATCGCCACATTACCAAAAGGATGTGGATGCTTTGGGAGGGTGCAGAGGAGGTTCACCAGGATGTTGCCTGGTATGGAGGGCGCTAGCTATGAAGAGAGGTTGAGTAGATTAGGATTATTTTCATTAGAAAGGCGGAGGTTGAGGGCGGACCTGATTGAGGTGTACAAAATCATGAGAGGTATAGACAGGGTGGATAGCAAGAAGCTTTTTCCCAGAGTGGGGGATTCAAATACTAGGGGTCACGAGTTCAAAGTGAGAGGGGAAAAGTTTAGGGGGGATATGCGTGGAAAGTTCTTTACGCAGAGGGTGGTGGGTGCCTGGAACGCGTTGCCAGCGGAGGTGGTAGATGCGAACACGATAGCGTCTTTTGACATGTATTTAGACAGATACATGAATGGGCAGGAAGCAAAGAGATACAGACCCTTAGAAAATAGGAGACATGTTTAGGTAGAGGATCTGGATCGGCGCAGGCTTGGAGGGCCGAAGGGCCTGTTCCTGTGCTGTAATTTTCTTTGTTCTTTGTTGCGGCAGGTGGCAGATTTTAGTCAGGACTGTTGCGACCAGGTGAGAAAGCTGTCTAGGATTCCCTTTCAGCCTTCACCTGGTCTTAGTGTAACAGGGTTTAATTCTAAACACAACGTGTTTTTAGGTCTTCCTTGGTGAATCCTTATTCACCGCTTTCCAATTATAAGGCAAAGAAACCAGCACAAACAAGCTTTCTTAGGTTTAAAGAAGAAAAGTAGAAATTTATTAAACTTAAACTAAAACTCTAATTTGGTTGATGCCTCCGGATACACAACGTACCCACACTAACATGCATACACGATACACACATGCAAATAGAGACAGAAAAGAGAAGAAAAATAAAGTGGAAAGGTTTGAGGCAATATCTGAAGAGTTGTTGTTACGGTTCTTCGAGCCCACTGTAGAGTCCTTGATTGTCGGTAGATCTTGCTTTTCGTTGGGGCCCAGTATTATTCTTAAACCTTGATCACTGTAAGAGACTTTTTTCTCCTAAGGTTCATGTGTCTTCAGTCGGTTTTTGGAGTTCCGTGAGAAACAGATGGGAGCAGACAGGAGAGACTGTGGTAAGCCAGCAGGAGAGGTCTTTTCAATCCAGGAGCAAACAGCTTTCTGCAGGCTCTCCGTTCAAACTGTACAATTCAGAAAAAAACCAGATTGCCAAGTAGGTTAGTCATGTGACTAACAGGTTTGACCACGTCTGTTTGTGGATTGTATTGAAGCAGGGGATAGCTCCTTTGTTCCAAACATGTTAATATGCAAACATGTCTTTCCAGCCAGGGGCCTGGCAACCCCTTGTCACAGGCCTTCTCTTCCCAGCAACAACTTGAAATTTAATGTCCATGTGGTGAAATGAATGTGCCTCATTCTTGGAGGGTGGGGGCCTGCATGATAGGACGCCATTACTGAAGGGCAGACGTCTCACATATCATTCTTCACTGAGATTCAGGTAGGAGAATTTCTTCCTGAACACCCTGAGCTGATATGCTGAAAGCCCTTCTCCCCAATTTTTCCTCCCTCTTCCAGCAGCTTGTCCTGTTCTGTGTAGCCACTGTTCACTCTCCTAGTCATGCTGTATTCCAAGCTGTTCCAGTATAGCCACTGGCATCTAACCAACAATGTAGAACATTTTTATAGCAATCAATTAATTGAATTTAAATTTCACCAGCTGCTGTGGTGGGATTAGAACCCAATGTCTCCAGGGCATTCGCCTGGGCCTCTGGATTACTAGGTCACTGACATTACCACTACACCGCAGTCCCCCCCCAAACCCCACCCTGTCCCCTCAGTGTGTGTGTGTGTGTGTTAGTTAGTTAGTTAGTTAGTTACCCGGACACTTTGTTTGAAGGTAGTCACACCCCTTAGGATAGGGCCGTCTGATTTGGTCAAGGACAGGAGGGTGTGACTGCGAGTCAGGCAGGTAAGGGGATTGCAAAGGTAGGAGTGGAGGAGCCTCAGCCCTTGCAAGTGTGCAAAAAGTTCGATGTTCTTGCAGATTGCATGGACAAGAGCGATGGCAGTAGTGTGGATAAGCAGACTGACCATGGCACCATGGTACAGGAAGCCGTTCGAGTGGAGGGAGTTAAAAGGAATATAATGGTAGTAGAGGATAGTATAGTCTGGGGAATAGACACTGTTGTCTGCAGCTGAGAGCTAGAGTCCAGAAGGCTGTATTGCCTGCCCAGTGCCAGCGTTCAGGACATCTGCTCAGGACTGGAGAGGAGCTTGCAGTGGGAGGGGGAGAGTCCAGTGGTCATGGTCCATGTAGGTACCAATGACAGAGAGGACTAGGAAAATATTCTGCATAGGGAGTATGGGGGCGAGGCACTAAATTAAAAAGCAGAACTTCAAAGGCAATAATCTCAGGATTATTACCTGAGCCACATGCAAATTGGCATAGGGTAAATAAGGTTAGAGAGATGAATGCATGGTTCAAAGTCTGGTGTGGGAGAAATGGGTCCCAGTTCTTGGGGCACTGGCACTAGTACTGGGGAAAGTGGGGGCTGTACCATTGGGATGGACTCCACCTGAACCGTGCTGGGACCAGTGTTCTAGTGAGTCAAATAACTAGGGAAGTAGAGAGGGCTTTAAATAGAGGGAGGAAGGGAGGATATAGGGAAAGACTGAGTAAATTAAAGGGAAATGACAAAGCAATAGACCAAGGTAGCAATAAAGGTAACGATGATCAGAATATGGCAGGTAGGGACAGTGATTGCAAACTTAAGAGTGTGCCAGAATTTACAAAAACAGTAAAAAAAAAACTGAATTAAGGGCTCTGTATCTGAATTTGCAATAAAATGAATGAATTGTCAGCTCAGATAGAAATTCATATGTATGACCTGATAGCCATTACAGAGACATGGCTCCAAGGAAACCAAAGCTGGGACCTGAATATCCAAGGGTCCATGACATTCAGGAAAGATAGGAAGCTGGATAAAGGTGGTGGGGTGTCTCTGTTTAATTAAAGAGGGCATTAGTACTGTAGTGAGAGATGACCTTAGTTCTAAAGATCAAGATGTAGAATCTGTATGGAACTAAGAAACAGCAAGTGGCAAAAAACATTGATGGGAGTTGTCTATAGGCCACCAAACAGCATTGATGGTCATCTTGCAAAATTCTACAGACTCTGGAATGGTTCCTGCACATTGGAAGGTAACAAATGTAACCCCACTATTTAAGAAAGAAAGGAGAGAGAAAACAAGGAACAACAGACCTATTAGCCTCACATCAGTCGTAGGGAAAATGCTAGAATCTGTAATAAAGGATGTTATAACAGGACACTAAGAAAATAATGGTAGAATTGAGTAGAGTCAACATGGATTTACTAAAGGAAAGTCATGTTTAACAAACCTGTTGGAGTTTTTTGAGGATGTAACTGGCAGAATAGATCAGGGGGAACTGATGGATGTGGTATATTTAGATTTTCAGAAAGCTTTTGATAAGGTTCCTCACAAGAGCTTAGTACACAAAATGAGAGCACATGGGATTGGGGGGAATATACTGGCATGGATTGAGAACTGGTTAACAGACAGAAAACAGAGAGTCGGAGTAAATGGGTCATTTTCAGGTTGGCAGGCTGTGATTAGTGGGGTACTGCAAGGATCAATGCTTGGGCCCCAGCTATTCACAATCTATATCAATAATTTGGATGTGTGGTTTAAATGTAATATTTCCAAGTTTGCAGATGACAAAAAACTAGATGGAAATGTGAGTTGTGAGGAGGATGCAAGGATGCTATACAAGTGGGCAAACATTTGACAGATGTAATACAATGTGGAGAAATGTGAGGTTATCCACTTTGGTTGGAAAAACAGAAATACAGAGGATTGGATTTTACAGACCCCCGCGTTGGGTTTTGTGGTGAGGGGGTGCCAGTAAATCCCTCTGGGAGAGTGCCGCCATGCACCCCGACGCTGGGTGGGCTCTGCCCGATATTGCCAGGGTGCCAATACCTCGTGGCGGCCCTCCAACCGCTTGGTGACAGGACCTCATTTGCATATTTAAATAAATTAAAATTAATACATTAATCATCCGTACACCGACGTTTTCCATCCTGCTGCGATTTTCCTGCCACTGGCCGACACTCCCGCACCTTCGGATCCCCGTCCGGGGAAATGAGGTGGAACACTTGTTGAGAGGGGGAAGGAGGTAAGT